>NC_134828.1:111319361-111382992 GCF_004210375.1 Tachypleus tridentatus
GACTTAATGACATTGATAAACAAGTAAAGTGGATCAACTTGGGACACCAGAATAATTCAGAGAAAGATCTATAACAAGTCATACACAACCTACAGTAGTCAAGGTGTAGAATTCTGTAATAGGTGAGAATCAACGAAGTTAAAGGTCAGTGTCGAATGACTTATATGTGGCCTAAGCAACAGTATGCAACATAATTAAGAAGGATATTTGTCTGTAAAAGCTGCTTCCATGATATATAAACTCAACCCTCGTTTACCAAATAAAACTGGAAAATGAAACTGATACTCGTGCTATTACGTTCGAAAACATACTGGTCAAAATCCTATGGATTTCAGGACAATCAGACTGTTTAAATGAACGCTAAAAAGTCATCGTTCTTGTACATCAGACGGATTATGAAAAGAAAGCAGGGACAAGTAGTGTGCTTTGTAAATGTCAACTTTACAACAGAACCTTGTACAATGTGAACTACGTTTAACAAAGTGGTTGTAATGTAATCTAATTAAAATTTGTATTTAAACAAAGTCTGATAAATTTAAATAATCCAATTAATTAAGGTCCGGCCTGGCCAGGTGGTTAAGGCACTCGAATTGTAATCCGAGGGTGGCGGGTTCGAATCCATTTTACACCAAACCTGTTCGCCCTTTCAGCTGTGGGGGCGTTATAATGTGACGGTCAATACTACTATTCGTTGTAAAAGAGTAGCCCTAGAGTTGGCGGTGGATGGTGATGACTAGCTGCCTACCCTCTAGTCTTACGCTGCTACACTAGAGACGGCTAGCGCAGATTGCCCTCGTGTAGCTTTGCGCGAAATTCAAAACAATGTAATTCAAGTAAGACTTGGGTGTAAAGTAAATGTAAATGGGGCCCACTCAGGGTCCTTTTCACCCAAAGCAAGAGTCCCGCAGGAGAGGGTTGTTAGCCCTATATTATTTATCATGTACGTGAGTAATATGCCTCTGTCGGACCTAAATTTAGGTTATGCATCACAGTTCGCTGACGATGTAGCAGTCTGGAAAAGTGCCCCCACTCCGTCAATAGCAGCAACGAACCTACAAGCAGTCCTGAATAACATCGAAGAATACTGCCAGAAATACAGAATCAAAATTAATATTCCAAAACCCAGTCATAGTATTCAGCAGACTGAATAAGCTGAAAAAAGATCCACCAAAACTCTATATGAATGGATCACTTTTACTGACTGCTACTTCTGCTAAATTTCTAGGTCTAACCTATGACTCAAAATTAACGTGGCTACCACATATTAAAAATGTACTGATACGAATCTGGAAAGAGCAAACTATGCAAGAAGTCTTTCAGGTAAAATCCAAGGAACATCACCAGACAACATACTTAAAATCTACAAAACGTACATTAGACCAACAATAGAATATGCATCAACTGCCTGGATTAACATAGCATCCACACATGTACAGAAATTTCAACGTATACAAAATTCTGTACTAACTTCAGCATATAAAGTACCACGTAGCACCTCAACCACATTCATGCACAAGTATGCAAACATAGATACAATAGCTGAAAGACTCTTGCATAATTCTCTAAAATATTTCAATAAGAATTGGCATAAAATGACTTAATGTGTGATATCGACAGATATCACGTACATGATAAATGGTCCTAAATACCTCTCCCTTTTAACATATATTTAAAAATGTAACACAAGCTGGCCACTATGCACTAGACACTTAGTCCTTGTTTCTTTTTATTATTATAATTATTATTTTCTTTTTAATCATTATTATTTTTATTTTTTATTTTTTTCTATTTTTGAATTATTATTCAAGTATTGAATAATATTATTCAAGTATTGAATAATAATAATTATTATCACTTTCTTTTTGTGTGTGTTACTACAAGTAGTAGTAGCATTCTCTCAATCGAGAAAAAGGAGAAAAATACAAAAAAAATATATATATATGAAAATACAAAAAATGAAGGAAAAAAAACAAAAAAAAATTCTTGTTCGTCCATGCATGGACTGAGCCCTGAAATGGGCCTGAGTATGATGTCATTCTATTACTCTGGCCCAAAGCTTAAAAACAATAAATAAATAAATAAAAAAAAACAACCCTAAAGACAGACGTTATAATCGTTCGGGAGGGAGGAAGAGGTCAAATGTACCTGACCCTCCTGGGTATTTAACAACATCAATACCCAAATACCGACACAGTGAAACTTGGGTTGGCCGGTGGGCATCCCAGAGAGTGTCTCCAGCGGATTACAACTCCTCTCCGCCTTGACCCTTCCGGTCAACAGGAAGTCGAGTGTACTTCTGATAATGTTGCCAGCAATCAGCTGATTCCTGTGACATCTGTTCGGGCCTTTGTTGTGGCTGTCACGATTGATGCTAAATGGGTTCCTGAGGCAGAGAATTCTATCTCCCTCTTCTGAGTGCATGAGAAACTCTCTGATGCTCTGGCGTGCTCATGAGTGTTATATTTTGAAGAAAGAGCAACATCTGGTCTGTTGGTTGTGGTGCTGCTGCAAAGTGGTCAGTCTTCTCATTGTACGTGACATCAGCGTAGCCTTGGACATACACAAAGGTGGGAGATTTTTGTCATTGAGATAAGGTGCAGCCTCTCTGGATTCTTTGCAACATTGTCATGTAGTCGGTGGCAAACACAACTGTGGTGACATCATGGGATTCTAGGACAAGCCTTCCAAGAGCCTACTTGTGTACAGAGTACATGCTCCAGACTTCTCAGTTACGGGTGTGGTCTCCAGAAACGCAACAAATCCCCAACCTGTTCTCTTGAACTCTGTTGCAATGATGATCGAAGTAAGAAGTTAAGGGAAATTACTATTTTACATTAAGAATTATTTTTCGAAAATTAAAGGCTCGGAGGAGAGAATAAAATGACTTTACGTTATAAAACCACATTCAACTAGTGATTATGTCTGTCAACTTGGTGCACCAATCAAGCCAATAGCAGTTGTTTTTTGTGTATGAATTTATATGTATCGTTGTTAGGAAACACAAGACAGTTGAAACAGCTTTGATTTGTTTGTTAAACATCATTATAAACGTACTGTAATTCCATGTCGGTTTTTAAATTATTTTGTAAAATAACTGAAATAAGCCAAACAAAACAAATATTTTTCCTGACACTAAAAATACCCTAGTTCTAGAAAACAAAAGGAATACTTAAGAGACTATGGTTAAAATGTCTGTATTTCGTACAATTACAGTATGTAACACAAATAACACAATGTAACACAAATTGTGTTTATGGATAGTATGTGTTATTTCTTAATTGCTTGTGTTGTAAAACAAAAGAAAATGGCCATTATTCCCTTCAAACTTTGCTTTTGTGACCTGGATAATGAAATTTAGAAATTAACATATTTTCTATGTAAAAACTGGCAAAATTTCACATTTTCATTTACATAAGGTCTGAATAAAACAACATATGAATCAAGATTTACATGTATTTATACTAAAGTTATACAAAAATGTTTAGAAGTGAGTAATTTTTCGGGATTTGCAACTGTAATGTAAATCACTTTCAGGTATCAGCCCCCAAATATAGTTTCTCATCATGTTTTCGTTATACGCTCCCATGTCACAAAAGCAAAGTTTGAAGAGAAAAATAGGTTTTTTCCATTTACTTTAGGCATAAGAAATTGGGAAATAACACTTTCTGCCCAGGAACAATAAAAAGTAAAAATTTTGTTACATAGTGTTATTTAACATTTCTGTCTGTTTAATGCTGATGAACTGAATATAAGAAACCAATCATTTGACAGATCGCGACTTTGTGAGATAAAACCACTAAAGTAGGGTGTATGTACTTGCAATTATAATAAACAAGAAAGCAACGCTTGCAAAACAAAATCTATTTGAATAAAATGAATGAGTTTAATGCACTCGTATTGCTAAAAGGAAATTTTATCATTAGTCCAGCTATGCTGACACAGCACTTAGTAACCGCTGCTAAGCTCTGGCTATGCTGACATGACATTTAGTAACCGGTGCTGAGCTCTGACTTTGCTGACACAGCGCTTAGTAACCGGTGCTGAGCTCTAGCTATGCTGACATGACACTTAGTAACCGGTGCTGAGCTCTAGCTATGCTGACATGACATTTATTAACTGGTGCTGAACTCTGTCTATGCTGAGATAAACTTAGTAACCGTTGCTGAAATCTGTCTATGCTGACATAAACTTAGTAACCGGTGCTAAATTCTGGCTATGCTGACATGACATTTACTAACCGGTGCTGAACTCTGTGTATGCTGACATGAACTTAGTAACTGGTGCTGAACTATGGCTATCCTGACATGACACTTAGTAACCGGTGCTGATCTTCCCGGCACCTTTAGAATGGAATTGCACGAACACGCGTCTCATTTCTGAACTGCTTGATGTACGCGGTGGCTGAGAGAAAATGTAGAAGCACGTGGCTTTTTTTCGATTTTTATAGTGGAGATAATAGTGTATCGTATTGTATACTGTCGCCTGGAATACGAGGATTTATTCTGTTTAACTATGTGAAGGCTCATCTGTTACAAGAATGTAATATTTTGATTACCATGGCTGTGGCACGACTTATTGCATATTGTTTTCTGGATGGTCCTGGGTTCCTAAACTGATCCATATTTATTTGAATCACATTAAAAACAATGGGTATCCTAATTACGGAAATTTTATACCATAAAAGTGTATGAATATCCTGAGTGGAAAAGGGTTCTTAGATACCCTTTCGAAAAGTAATAACGTTTCGGTGGCATCACACTAGCTACAAAACATCGGATAATGCAACGCATACCGTTTCACGACGATGTTATGATTGTCACGTAACTCACAGATTACATGTTCAAAGTCGTTACAATACAACGTATTCAACCTTCTGAAGTTTCTAGCGATGATGAACTATGAAGCAAAACCTATCGATCTCAGAACTGTAATTCAGTATTTCAGTAAGTTTTGCTGTATCAGTAAATGATCTCATTATACGTCTGTCAAAAAAAAAGTGAAATAAATAATCCTGAAATACACATATCGTATAGTTTTTACTTCAAGTGGTTTGGTTTGTTTTGAATTTCACGCAAAGCTACTCGAGGGCTATCTGCGCTAGCTGTCCGTAATTTAGCAGTGTAGGACTAGAGAGACTACTTTTTTACCAACGAATGGTGGGATTGATCGTAACATTATAACGCCCCCACAGCTGAAAGGGCGAGCATGTTTGGTGGGATGGTGATTCAAATCCGCAACCCTCGGATTACGAGTCGACTGTTTTAACCACCTGGCCATGCAGGGCCTTGCTTGAAGTGAATTGGTAATAAATAGATTTATTCATAGGAACATTATCATTTCAAACATTAACAAAGTGTGCTAAAAACAATATAAAATAAATTGAAGAAACAGCGGATTCAGGAATTTGAAAGCCAGAGGAATAGTTAGTGAATGGTACCTAGAATTTAACTGTATAAATAAATCAGAAACAATTTTGCGTTATTTGCTAAGTACAGTTTGAGCAATATACAAATATAAGAGATGGGTAGAAAATATATTAACTTCCTATTTGTTTTCAAGAGCAAATCAACAGTTACCTAGTTGCTGTATTTACCACAGGGAATGGAACCTGTAAACTTACCGTATACCTAATAACGCTTGTATAACAAAGATAAAGGAATGACGAAGAATTTTTGTTAACTGTCAATTAATTATCCAGAAAAGAAATAACTTCTAAGGAAAAGTGAACGAAAACCTTCAAATTATTTATTTGTTTGTTTTGAATTTCGCGCAAGAGGACTATCTGCGTTAGCCGTCCTTAATTTATCAGTGTAAGACTAGAGGGAAGGCATCTAGTTACCATTACCTACTGCCATGTCTTGGATCACTCTTTTATCAGTGAATAGTGGGATTGATCGTTATATTATAACGACCACACGGCTGAAATGGCGAGCATGTTTGGTGTGACAGGATTCGAACCCGTAATCGTCAGATTACAAGTTGAACGCCCTAACCTTGAAATTAATAGACGTATACGAAACGCTAGGATCAGTGTTGACCTGTCAACATGGTTTTAAATCTGTGTTTTTTCAAAGAAAAATAAAGTTCTAGAACCATTAGAATATTTTTTCTCTTAGTCGTGGAGTCTCTTCTTTCCAAATCCAGGGAAATTGCACCCAGTTAGTCTTTATCCACTTGTATATAGTTTGACAAGGGTGCATAAGCAAGCCTCAAAGTGTAAGCATACATAATGCTGAATTGTGTAAAATTATGTGATATTTTTATTACAGTTTTATATGCAAAACTAAAAATCTATTTTGTTAGAAAAACTTAAACTTACTATGGCTTTTGAAATGAACAGTGTAAGATTCGTAATGTGACACAATCAATAAACAAAGTTAATTGATAGTGTACTTAGATAAGTTATTAAAATATGTAATAGTCATAAATGTTGTCCTAAATGTTTTGATTGAAAACATTTTAAAGTTTGAATAAGTTATAGCATTAATAATTTCAAGATTATATTATTGCATCCAAATGTTTCATTTTCGAGTGAAGGTTAATAAAAAGTTAGACCCTTAAGTATTATGTAAACTCTTCGCCCCAATGTGTTTTTCTCTTATAGCAAAGCCACATCGAGCTGTCTGCTGAGTTTCCCAAGGGGGGATCGAACCCTTGATTTTAACGTTGCAAATACGTGGACTTATCTCTGTATTAACGGGAACCCTTTTCCTCCGAACCTTCTATTATAAATTTGTACAAGTCCTTTCTATCTCTGTTATTATTGTAGGGAGATTTTGAAAGTTGACTTTTGAGGGTTAAGTCTAGCCTTTCTGTAACTTTAATTGGTAATTCAAATCTCCTTCGGTGGCGGAGCCAGGATATTTTCGTTGGGAAGGGGCTGAGGTAAACTGTGGAGGGGCTTCCCAAAATACCATCGATATGAAGTATAGATGGTAAATTATAAAAATGTAAATACCAAGGTGCATTTCAAAAAGGTGTGCTATTTTGAACTGCGTTTTCAATGCAGTTTTCATTGGAAACTCATATTCTGATTAATAATCCATTATTACAAATTAGAAATAATCTGTTTAAGAAAATATGTGTACATGTAAAAGAGGAAGCTCATCTAAATTCCACCCAAGGTAATACATAATAATAAAGAGAATCAAGATTAGCTTAGATTGAACATTTAATATACCATTAAGAGTAAAGCTACAAATCAACAGAAATATAACATAAAGACATAGTTTACATAGCAGAAACGAATTATCCCATGTGAAGTTAATACATTCTGAGGAATAGTAAGGTCACTATCAGGCTAACTATCTTTCATCATGTTGTAATTATAGTCAATATTACTTCAAAACAATGCGCCTGTTCTGGTGATTGGCAGCAAATACACAATGCAAAATGATCACACAGAGACAACACCAGCTAAATGCTTCGTAGTTTTGATCTATACACATGTATGCTATGCTTTACTTTTCAATAAAAGGTAAATGAAAATAATGGGTAAATACCTGTAAAACTTTTGGTTTATCAAGTTAAATTCCTGATGATCTGTTGTAACTTGAAATCAACGTGGTTGTCTAATCTTCGTCAAAGCTCAAGATAGAATGACATTACACAGAGAGCGGCAATACAACAATTGAGTTTAAGTGTATTCAGTACGTTGCTATGGGACGCATGACACATACTTCCGTTTTAATGAAGACGTTGAGTTCTACAGATCTATGTCTTTTTGATGTTAATTGTTAAGCAACAACGATGATTGTGTTTTCCATATTTTATTAATGTATGTTGGTAACAATATTGGGGAGCTGAGGGGGGCTTGGCTCATTTTCGGGGAGGGAGCTCAAGCCCTCCAAGCCTCCCCTTGGTGCTGCTACTGATTTTCTGATTACAGTTTTTATTTTATTGGAGATAGTTTCATCAATCAGAAGTACCATAAAAGAAATATTTACTATGTTGTCTTTGGTAAAAATCATTATTTTCTCGGTTTATCTATCACAGTCCTAGAAAATTCGTTCTATCTATAAACCTAGCTATTCGTTACTCAGAAAAGTGATTTTAGTCTAGAATGTGTATTCTTTCTTTCACTACAATTCTGACCAATTTTTTTTTAATTTTTCAGTAACTTTCTTGGAAGATTTGGGATGATGAGAGTTGAAGTAAAGGAAGAGAGGTTTTCTAATTAGTTTCTCAATGAAGGTAAATTGTTTATCATCGTACATCTTAGATCCTTAAGGTATCATCATTCGAACGAGTTCGGGTTAACTGGTAGCTAATGTCTATGGAATTTAGAAGGTCTAAGAATTACTTTAAAGAAAGAAGGTCATGGTTCCATAGTCCAAGAAACCCATCGATCAGTGTCGGTTTTGTCAAGTGTCGTTTGGTTGTTTCAAAGACTTACCTAAATATTACAGCGTAAAAAACAGTGACTCTGTTACCCATTACGACACAACTTACTACTCAAAACGAAAATATAAATTACGAAGATGGAAATGTAAGATTTTTTTTTGACAACTTCTATTGTCCGTTCGTACATTTCCAATTGTTTATGTAAATCGATATGACTTCATACATTGTGTGGACATCATCTTCTGTCTATAAAGATGGTAAAGAGACGTGATCTTCAATATAAATAGTATTTTTGTCTTGGTCTCTAAGTAATGGCCCGGCATGGCCAGGTAGTTAAGGCACTCGACTTGTAATCTGGGGGTAGCGGATTCAAATCCTTGTCACACCAAACATACTTGCAATTTCAGCGGTGTGGTCGTTATAATTTGATGGTCAATCCCACTATTCGTTGGCAAATGAGTAACCCAAGAGTTGGCGGTGGGTGGTGATGACTAACTGCCATCTCTCTAGTCTTACACTGCTAAAGTAAGGATAGCCATCGAGTAGCTTTGCACGAAATTCAAAAAGCAAACAAACAAACAGATTCGATTACAATTTATTATTTAAAGCAATTGACGCTTTGTACTGTCAGTTTCGGTTTATATTTTGTGTCCGAAAAAGTTTCAAAGCGGAATGCTGAGTACCCAATTAAGGAACAATAAAAATATGATGTTAAAAGTCCTTTCTATCTAGTGATAAAATGACTTTTAAATATCAGAAGAAACGGAAGAGAAAGATAAGTCATCATAGCTTTTTATATTGACGTAGACAAACAGATACGTATCTTCGTTTTTCATCCATGACGAAGGATAAACATTATTCTGATCTTCGTTGTTCGTATCAAACGTGGTAACTGTGCTTGACATTTTGATGTCCTTCTCAGGAAGTATGTCATTCTAGCATGTGTTTTACAGCATGCAGTTTTAACGTCATATGAAGTAGGCGTTATGTCACCCAAACATTGTAGCTGTTGGGGAACATGATGAAAAGAATATCATTCTATCCTTTAAACATGATGAAAATATGTCATCTTGACGTTCACCATTGATATAGTGTGGTAATTACGTCATCCTATCGTTTCTTGTTTACCCATTAACTAAAAGTAGGTTATTGTGATCTTTACTATTGATTTACTTATCATATAGGTTTAACACTATTATCTCTGTTGTGATTATAAAGTGAGACATTTGTCATCGTAATTTTCTGTGTTCATATAAATTAAAGTATATTAATAAAGGTGTTTTAAAACATAATTATTTATATTTGGAAAACAAGGATGTTGCTTTGCTTCACCATTACATTTCTTGGATCATCACAGGTTCTCCATTGTTTTTATATTCTTTTGGAAATTGAGACTCGGGAAGTTGTCGTTACATCTTTGTTGTTAATTGAGGTACATCATGGTACAATTCTTTGTTAACTTAGACGATATGAGGTGTGATAGTCTTACCTTTAATCTTGGTAAATAAGGAGTGAGGTACGTCATCACGACCTTATTTGTTTATATACACGTTTGGAAGTTTTACTTTATGGTATTTAAAGTAATGTATTTATTGGTATCATGTTATTTAAAGATATGTGTTTACTGGTATCGTGCTATTTAAAAACATGTGTTTACTGGTGTCATGCTATTTAAAGATATGTGTTTACCGGTATTTTGCAATTTAAAGATATGTGTTTACTGGTATCGTGCTATATAAAAACATGTGTTTACTGGTGTCATGCTATTTAAAGATATGTGTTTACCCGTATAGTGCTATTTAAAGATATGTGTTTACTGGTATCGTGCTATTTAAAGACATGTGTTTACTGGTATCGTGCTATTTAAAGATATATGTTTACTGGTATCATGATATTTAAAGATATATGTTTAGTGGTATCATGATATTTAAAGATATGTGTTTACTGGTATCGTGCTATTTAAAGACATGTGTTTACTGGTATCGTGCTATTTAAAAACATGTGTTTACTGGTGTCATGCTATTTAAAGATATGTGTTTACCGGTATCTTGCAATTTAAAGATATGTGTTTACTGGTATCGTGCTATTTAAAAACATGTGTTTACTGGTGTCATGCTATTTAAAGATATGTGTTTACCCGTATCGTGCTATTTAAAGACATGTGTTTACTGGTATCGTGCTATTTAAAGATATATGTTTACTGGTATCATGATATTTAAAGATATATGTTTAGTGGTATCATGATATTTAAAGATATGTGTTTACTGGTATCGTGCTATTTAAAGACATGTGTTTACTGGTATCGTGCTATTTAAAGATATATGTTTAGTGGTATCATGATATTTAAAGATATATGTTTACTGGTATCATGATATTTAAAGATATATGTTCACTGGTATCATGATATTTAAAGATATGTGTTTACTGGTATCGTGCTATTTAAAAACATGTGTTTACTGGTGTCATGCTATTTAAAGATATGTGTTTACCCGTATCGTGCTATTTAAAGATATGTGTTTACCCGTATCGTGCTATTTAAAGATATATGTTTACTGGTATCGTGATATTTAAAGATATATGTTCACTGGTATCATGATATTTAAAGACATGTGTTTACTGGTATCATGATATTTAAAGACATGTGTTTACTGGTATCATGATATTTAAAGATATATGTTCACTGGTATCATGATATTTAAAGATATATGTTCACTGGTATCATGATATTTAAAAATATATGTTCACTGGTATCATGATATTTAAAGATATATGTTTACTGGTATCATGATATTTAAAGATATGTGTTTACTGGTATCGTGATATTTAAAGACATATGTTTACTGGTATCATGATATTTAAAGATATATGTTTACTGGTATCATGATATTTAAAGACATATGTTTACTGGTATCATGATATTTAAAGATATATGTTTACTGGTATCATGATATTTAAAGACATGTGTTCACTGGTATCATGATATTTAAAGACATGTGTTTACTGGTATCATGATATTTAAAGACATGTGTTTACTGGTATCATGCTACCTATAGAAACGGGTTCGATAATAATACAATTTCCTCACTTTTTCTTACTACACAATACATTACACTTGACATCTTTAATACCCCATTACACTCTCGTTGTCCACCATCCAATTACCCAACACACAAAACGGCTTTATTTGCCAATTAGATTAATGAAAAGAGCCAGTGCCAATCCAATTTGGTTGAAAACTCTGTATGTATGAAACAAGTAGAGAACATTTCAGGCTTTTTTTGATTATCTGTCCTTAAATCATTATACAAGATTTAAAAGTAACTTATTGCATCCAGAAGTAAAGAAAAGAAACAAACAAAATATGGTGGGAAGTAGACGTGTACTTTAAGAAGTAAAGAAAAGAAACAAACAAACTATGGTGGAATGTTGACATGTACTTTAAGAAGTAAAGAAAAGAAACAAACAAACTATGGTGGAATGTTGACATGTACTTTAAGAAGTAAAGAAAAGAAACAAACAAACTATGGTGGAATGTTAACATGTACTTCAAGAAGTAAAGAAAGAAAGAAACAAACTATGGTGGAATGTTGACATGTACTTCAAGAAGTAAAGAAAAGAAACAAACAAACTATGGTGGAATGTTGACATGTACTTTAAGAAGTAAAGAACGAAACAAACAAACTATGGTGGAATGTTGACATGTACTTCAAGAAGTAAAGAAAAGAAACAAACAAACTATGGTGGAATGTTGAGATGTACTTTAAGAAGTAAAGAAAAGAAACAAACAAACTATGGTGGAATGTTAACATGTACTTCAAGAAGTAAAGAAAGAAACAAACAAACTATGGTGGAATTTTGACATGTACTTTAAGAAGTAAAGAAAAGAAACAAACAAACTATGGTGGAATGTTGACATGTACTTTAAGAAGTAAAGAAAAGAAACAAACAAACTATGGTGGAATGTTGACATGTACTTTAAGAAGTAAAGAACGAAACAAACAAACTATGGTGGAATGTTGAGATGTACTTTAAGAAGTAAAGAAAAGAAACAAACAAACTATGGTGGAATGTTGACATGTACTTTAAGAAGTAAAGAAAAGAAACAAACAAACTATGGTGGAATGTTGACATGTACTTTAAGAAGTAAAGAAAAGAAACAAACAAACTATGGTGGAATGTTGACATGTACTTTAAAAAGTATAGAAAAGAAACAAACAAACTATGGTGGAATGTTGACATGTACTTTAAGAAGTAAAGAAAAGAAACAAACAAACTATGGTGGAATGTTGACATGTACTTTAAGAAGTAAAGAAAAGAAACAAACAAACTATGGTGGAATGTTGACATGTACTTTAAGAAGTAAAGAAAAGAAACAAACAAACTATGGTGGAATGTTGACATGTACTTTAAGAAGTAAAGAAAAGAAACAAACAAACTATGGTGGAATGTTGACATGTACTTTAAGAAGTAAAGAAAAGAAACAAACAAACTATGGTGGAATGTTGACATGTACTTTAAGAAGTAAAGAAAAGAAACAAACAAACTATGGTGGAATTTTGACATGTACTTTAAGAAGTAAAGAAAAGAAACAAACAAACTATGGTGGAATGTTAACATGCACTACAAGAAGTAAAGAAAGAAAGAAATAAACTATGGTGGAATTTTGACATGTACTTCAAGAAGTAAAGAAAGAAACAAACAAACTATGGTGGAATGTTGACATGTACTTTAAGAAGTAAAGAAAAGAAACAAACAAATATGGTGGAATGTTGACATGTACTTTAAGAAGTAAAGAAAAGAAACAAACAAACTATGGTGGAATGTTGACATGTACTCCAAGAAGTAAAGAACGAAACAAACAAACTATGGTGGAATGTTGAGATGTACTTTAAGAAGTAAAGAAAAGAAACAAACAAACTATGGTGGAATGTTAACATGTACTTCAAGAAGTAAAGAAAGAAAGAAACAAACTATGGTGGAATTTTGACATGTACTTCAAGAAGTAAAGAAAGAAACAAAGAAACTATGTGGAATATTCAGATGTACTTTAAGAAGTAAAGAAAAGAAACAAAGAAACTATGGTGGAATGTTGACATGTACTTCAAAAAGTAAAGAAAAGAAACAAACTAACTATGGTGGAATGTTGACATGTACTTCAAGAAGCAATGAAAAGAAACAAAGAAACTATGGTGGAATGTTCACATGTACTTCAAGAAGTAAAGAAAAGAAACAAACTAACTATGGTGGAATGTTGACATGTACTTCAAGACGTAAAGAAAGAAACAAACTAACTATGGTGGAATGTTGACATGTACTTTAAGAAGTAAAGAAAAGAAACAAACAAACTATGGTGTAATGTTGACATGTACTTCAAGAAGTAAAGAAAAGAAACAAACAAACTATGGTGGAATGTTGACATGTACTTTAAGAATTAAAGAAAAGAAACAAACAAACTATCGTGGAATGTTGACATGTACTTCAAGAAGTAAAGAAAAGAAACAAACAAACTATGGTGGAATGTTGACATGTACTTTAAGAAGTAAAGAAAAGAAACAAACAAACTATGGTGGAATGTTGACATGTACTTCAAGAAGTAAAGAAAAGAAACAAACTAACTATGGTGGAATGTTGACATGTACTTCAAGAAGTAAAGAAAAGAAACAAAGAAACTATATTGGAATGCTGACATGTACTTCAAGAAGTAAAGAAAAGAAACAAACTAACTATGGTGGAATGTTGACATGTACTTCAAGAAGTAAAGAAAGAAACGAACAAACTATGGTGGGATGTTCAGATGTACTTCAAGAAGTAAAGAAAAGAAACAAACTAACTTTGGTGAAATGTTCAGATGTACTTTAAGAATTAAATAAAAAGAAACAAACAAACTATGGTGGAATGTTGACATGTACTTTAAGAAGTAAAGAAAAGAAACAAACAAACTATGGTGGAATGTTGACATGTACTTTAAGAAGTAAAGAAAAGAAACAAACAAACTATGGTGGAATGTTAACATGTACTTCAAGAAGTAAAGAAAGAAAGAAACAAACTATGGTGGAATTTTGACATGTACTTCAAGAAGTAAAGAAAGAAACAAACAAACTATGGTGGAATGTTGACATGTACTTTAAGAAGTAAAGAAAAGAAACAAACAAATATGGTGGAATGTTGACATGTACTTTAAGAAGTAAAGAAAAGAAACAAACAAACTATGGTGGAATGTTGACATGTACTTCAAGAAGTAAAGAACGAAACAAACAAACTATGGTGGAATGTTGAGATGTACTTTAAGAAGTAAAGAAAAGAAACAAACAAACTATGGTGGAATGTTAACATGTACTTCAAGAAGTAAAGAAAGAAAGAAACAAACTATGGTGGAATTTTGACATGTACTTCAAGAAGTAAAGAAAGAAACAAAGAAACTATGTGGAATATTCAGATGTACTTTAAGAAGTAAAGAAAAGAAACAAAGAAACTATGGTAGAATGTTGACATGTACTTCAAAAAGTAAAGAAAAGAAACAAACTAACTATGGTGGAATGTTGACATGTACTTCAAGAAGCAATGAAAAGAAACAAAGAAACTATGGTGGAATGTTCACATGTACTTCAAGAAGTAAAGAAAAGAAACAAACTAACTATGGTGGAATGTTGACATGTACTTCAAGAAGTAAAGAAAGAAACAAACTAACTATGGTGGAATGTTGACATGTACTTTAAGAAGTAAAGAAAAGAAACAAACAAACTATGGTGTAATGTTGACATGTACTTCAAGAAGTAAAGAAAAGAAACAAACAAACTATGGTGGAATGTTGACATGTACTTTAAGAATTAAAGAAAAGAAACAAACAAACTATCGTGGAATGTTGACATGTACTTCAAGAAGTAAAGAAAAGAAACAAACAAACTATGGTTGAATGTTGAGATGTACTTCAAGAAGTAAAGAAAAGAAACAAACAAACTATGGTGGAATGTTGACATGTACTTTAAGAAGTAAAGAAAAGAAACAAAGAAACTATGGTGGAATGTTGACATGTACTTCAAGAAGTAAAGAAAAGAAACAAACTAACTATGGTGGTATGTTGACATGTACTTCAAGAAGTAAAGAAAAGAAACAAAGAAACTATATTGGAATGCTGACATGTACTTCAAGAAGTAAAGAAAAGAAACAAACTAACTATGGTGGAATGTTGACATGTACTTCAAGAAGTAAAGAAAGAAACGAACAAACTATGGTGGAATGTTCAGATGTACTTCAAGAAGTAAAGAAAAGAAACAAACTAACTTTGGTGAAATGTTCAGATGTACTTCAAGAAGTAAAGAAAAGAAACAAACTAACTATGGTGGAGTGTTGACATGTACTTCAAGAAGTAAAGAAAAGAAACAAACTAACTATGGTGGAATGTTGACATGTACTTCAGAAGTAAAGAAAAGAAACAAACAAACAATGGTGGAATGTTGAGATGTACTTCAAGAAGTAAAGAAAAGAAACAAACAAACTATGGTGTAATGTTGACATGTACTTCAAGAAGTAAAGAAAAGAAACAAACAAACTATGGTGGAATGTTGACATGTACTTTAAGAAGTAAAGAAAAGAAACAAAGAAACTATGGTGGAATGTTGACATGTACTTCAAAAAGTAAAGAAAAGAAACAAACTAACTATGGTGGAATGTTGACATGTACTTCAAGAAGCAATGAAAAGAAACAAAGAAACTATGGTGGAATGTTCACATGTACTTCAAGAAGTAAAGAAAAGAAACAAACTAACTATGGTGGAATGTTGACATGTACTTCAAGACGTAAAGAAAGAAACAAACTAACTATGGTGGAATGTTGACATGTACTTTAAGAAGTAAAGAAAAGAAACAAACAAACTATGGTGTAATGTTGACATGTACTTCAAGAAGTAAAGAAAAGAAACAAACAAACTATGGTGGAATGTTGACATGTACTTTAAGAATTAAAGAAAAGAAACAAACAAACTATCGTGGAATGTTGACATGTACTTCAAGAAGTAAAGAAAAGAAACAAACAAACTATGGTTGAATGTTGAGATGTACTTCAAGAAGTAAAGAAAAGAAACAAACAAACTATGGTGGAATGTTGACATGTACTTTAAGAAGTAAAGAAAAGAAACAAACAAACTATGGTGGAATGTTGACATGTACTTCAAGAAGTAAAGAAAAGAAACAAACTAACTATGGTGGAATGTTGACATGTACTTCAAGAAGTAAAGAAAAGAAACAAAGAAACTATATTGAATGTTGACATGTACTTCAAGAAGTAAAGAAAAGAAACAAACTAACTATGGTGGAATGTTGACATGTACTTCAAGAAGTAAAGAAAGAAACGAACAAACTATGGTGGGATGTTCAGATGTACTTCAAGAAGTAAAGAAAAGAAACAAACTAACTTTGGTGAAATGTTCAGATGTACTTTAAGAATTAAAGAAAAGAAACAAACAAACTATGGTGGAATGTTGACATGTACTTTAAGAAGTAAAGAAAAGAAACAAACAAACTATGGTGGAATGTTGACATGTACTTTAAGAAGTAAAGAAAAGAAACAAACAAACTATGGTGGAATGTTAACATGTACTTCAAGAAGTAAAGAAAGAAAGAAACAAACTATGGTGGAATTTTGACATGTACTTCAAGAAGTAAAGAAAGAAACAAACAAACTATGGTGGAATGTTGACATGTACTTTAAGAAGTAAAGAAAAGAAACAAACAAATATGGTGGAATGTTGACATGTACTTTAAGAAGTAAAGAAAAGAAACAAACAAACTATGGTGGAATGTTGAAATGTACTTCAAGAAGTAAAGAACGAAACAAACAAACTATGGTGGAATGTTGAGATGTACTTTAAGAAGTAAAGAAAAGAAACAAACAAACTATGGTGGAATGTTAACATGTACTTCAAGAAGTAAAGAAAGAAAGAAACAAACTATGGTGGAATTTTGACATGTACTTCAAGAAGTAAAGAAAGAAACAAAGAAACTATGTGGAATATTCAGATGTACTTTAAGAAGTAAAGAAAAGAAACAAAGAAACTATGGTGGAATGTTGACATGTACTTCAAAAAGTAAAGAAAAGAAACAAACTAACTATGGTGGAATGTTGACATGTACTTCAAGAAGTAAAGAAAAGAAACAAACTAACTATGGTGGAATGTTGACATGTACTTCAAGAAGTAAAGAAAGAAACAAACTAACTATGGTGGAATGTTGACATGTACTTTAAGAAGTAAAGAAAAGAAACAAACAAACTATGGTGTAATGTTGACATGTACTTCAAGAAGTAAAGAAAAGAAACAAACAAACTATGGTGGAATGTTGACATGTACTTTAAGAATTAAAGAAAAGAAACAAACAAACTATCGTGGAATGTTGACATGTACTTCAAGAAGTAAAGAAAAGAAACAAACAAACTATGGTTGAATGTTGAGATGTACTTCAAGAAGTAAAGAAAAGAAACAAACAAACTATGGTGGAATGTTGACATGTACTTTAAGAAGTAAAGAAAAGAAACAAAGAAACTATGGTGAAATGTTGACATGTACTTCAAGAAGTAAAGAAAAGAAACAAACTAACTATGGTGGTATGTTGACATGTACTTCAAGAAGTAAAGAAAAGAAACAAAGAAACTATATTGGAATGCTGACATGTACTTCAAGAAGTAAAGAAAAGAAACAAACTAACTATGGTGGAATGTTGACATGTACTTCAAGAAGTAAAGAAAGAAACGAACAAACTATGGTGGAATGTTCAGATGTACTTCAAGAAGTAAAGAAAAGAAACAAACTAACTTTGGTGAAATGTTCAGATGTTCTTCAAGAAGTAAAGAAAAGAAACAAACTAACTATAGTGGAGTGTTGACATGTACTTCAAGAAGTAAAGAAAAGAAACAAACTAACTATGGTGGAATGTTGACATGTACTTCAGAAGTAAAGAAAAGAAACAAACAAACAATGGTGGAATGTTGAGATGTACTTCAAGAAGTAAAGAAAAGAAACAAACAAACTATGGTAGAATGTTGACATGTACTTCAAGAAGTAAAGAAAAGAAACAAACAAACTATATTGGAATGTTGACATGTACTTCAAGAAGTAAAGAAAAGAAACAAACAAACTATATTGGAATGTTGACATGTACTTCAAGAAGTAAAGAAAAGAAACAAACAAACTATGGTGTAATGTTGACATGTACTTCAAGAAGTAAAGAAAAGAAACAAACAAACTATGGTGGAATGTTGACATTCTTCAAGAAGTAAAGAAAAGAAACAAACAAACTATGGTGGAATGATGAGATATAATTTAGAAAGGAAAGAAAAGGAACAGACGTAAATGTGTGTTTGAGTGTTGAGATGTAATATAAGAAGTAAAGTAAGAAGCAACATCTGAATCTTTACGGAAAGTGTGTGAGGAGTGTGTAGACTGTGTGAGGAGTGTGTGGACAGTGTGTAGAATGTGTAGTCTGTGTAGAGTGTGTGGACTGTGTGGAGTGTGTAGTCTGTGTGTGGAGTGTGTGGACTGTGTGGAGTGTGTGGACTGTGTGTGGAGTGTGTAATCTGTGTGTGGACTGTGCGGAGTGTGTAGTCTGTTTGGAGTGTGTGGACTGTGTGTGGAGTGTGTGGACTGTGTGTAGGGTGTGTAGTCTGTGTGGAGTGTGTGGACTGTGTGTAGAGTGTGTAGTCTGTGTGTGGAGTGTGTAGTCTGTGTGGAGTGTGTGGACTGTGTGTGGAGTATGTGGACCGTGTGTAAAGTGTGTAGTCTGTGTGGAGTGTGTGGACTGTGTGTAGAGTGTGTAGTCTGTGTGGAGTGTGTGGACTGTGTGTAGTCTGTGTGGAGTGTGTGGACTGTGTGTAGAGTGTGTGGAGTGTGTGTAGAGTGTGTAGACTGTGTGGGGTGTGTGGACTGTGTGGAGTGTTTGGAGTTACCAAGATTTTTTGTGTGTTTGTTTTTGAAGTTCGCACAAAGTTACTCGAGGGAGTATCTGCGCTAGCCGTTCCTAATTTAGTGGAGGGAAGGCAGCTAGTCATCACCACCCACCGCCAACTCTAGGGTTACTTTTTTACCAAAGAATAGTAGGATTGATCATCACATTATAACACTCCCACGGCTGAAAGGGCGAGCATGTTTGGTGCGAAGGCGATTCGAACCCGCGAACCTCAGATTTGGAGTCGAACTCCTTAACCCACCTGACCTTTCCGGGCTGTGATGGGAAGTTCATCAGCAGTGTCATGTTGTGTTTTTATAAACTGTGAGGTTAGTTGGTGGATAAGAAATGAGTTTGGTTACTTAATTTTATGGACACTAAAGAAAAATCCTTCGAAGGTTTACAATAATATATTTTTTAATATGTAAAATTATCATTTGCATTCCTGTTTTCTATTTCAACTCAGTGATATCCTCTTAAAGTATTTCATGTAGATCTATAGGTTGAGGAATCTAATTAAGCCTTTTTTAAGAGTTATATTTGATATGAACGATACGCAGCAAACATCTACATTGTGTAGTAAAGAAACATTCATTTAATCAGAGAAATGAACCAACCAGCCACACCTCTGCCGTGTCGCCTGTTCCTAATCTTATATGAGGGGGGAATTTCTGGATCGTTTCTGACATCCATTACGGAGCCAATTGAAGAGATACTGATGCGAAAGGAAACAGCTATGTTTGCGACACAGATCACACTTCTAGGACTCTCGAGAAAATGTTACAGCTGCCTGTTCAGAAATAATGACAAACAAGGAGAAGAACGGTGGTAACCAATACTAAATGTTATTGTTAAACTTATTCCTTCCTGAGTATCTAACCCATTGAATTTTCTTTGCACAGAGAATAAACCAGATTTGTTTCCAGTTTCTCTTTTAATTGAAATGTTTTTTATCGGGGTGTGAAGAGGAAATAGAAAAAGTCAATTAATTAGGTTTAATTAATTTCTTCACAATAAATTATGTTTAACTTTTAAATTATATTATTTAAAAACTATTTGTAATTTTGCAGAATAAAACCCTTTAGTTTTAGTTTTATGTATCCACTGGTATATCTTAAAATCCTGTTATCCAACTTGCGTATATTTACCAAAATACTGAAAATCATGGCTGTAAGTTTTTTATATACTCTCTGGAAAATCGTAAACAAATATTATTGAGTCTTTATATAGCTTTATTATAACACTTTAAACTATTGTTACACGTTTTGGTCATTCACTATAACACCATAAACACCTTTAATCTCGTTTAAAACGCTACCCACTAGTACAGCGGTATGTCTCCGGATTTATAACGCTAAAATCAGGGGTTCGATTCACCTCGGTGGGCTGATTAGATAGCCCTTTGTGGCTTTGCTATGAGGAAAACACGAAACACACACTCCTTTGAAATTCCATGAACATTTGATTGGTAATATTGCATAAACATTCTCAGCAGTACCATAAACTCCTTTCACCAATTTTTTGCAGTTCGTCTTTGTGGTGCCAAAACTCTCGTTGTCCTACATTTATGCACCTAGAAATAATCTCAAATTATTTGACCATATATTCATATAATTAACCAACACCATTTGATATTATTGTACATCATCTGAAGACTTAAATAAGGTGATGAACCTATTTTATTTAATCATCTGAGAATACGGTAATATTTATCTTGTTATCCAACTAAAAATACCTCAAACTACTGTTATTTTCTATAAAAGGCTATTTTGTAAATCCACTACACACTTATACATTGTTGTAAGCCCGCTTCACATCTCGCTGGAAAACATCGTAAAATACTGTTATTCTATCTTCTTATGTTTTCTCAATTAATGCATATTTTCTTATCGTACGTTTCATATCTCCACTGCAATAACATAACTTACTGTTATTCAGGTTTATATATTGACGGGGATTTTGAAAATCTTAGATTTTATATCACAGCAGTAACACAAAATTCTGAAGTCTCGAATATATAAGGCCTGGCTTGGCCTAGCGCGTAAGGTGTGCGACTCGTAATCCATGGGTCGCGGGTTCGCGCCCGCGTCGCGCCAAACATGCTCGCCCTCCCGGCCGTGGGGGCGTTATAATGTGACGGTCAATCCCACTATTCGTTCGTACAAGAGTAGCCCAAGAGTTGGCGGTGGGTGGTGATGACTAACTGCCTTTCCTCTAGTCTTACACTGCTAAATTAGGAACTGCTCGGTGCAGTTGGCTAACAACCAACACACTTAAATACCTGTTGAAGAATCCGCAAGCGATTGCGGCCCTATGTTCCTTGATGGAATCGAGAGGTGAATGAATGAATGAATTCGAATATATTCCACTGTGTTATTTCTGTACTTCCAATACAATAACTCACAATCTTTTTTTATATGTATAATTAATATGGCTTGACTTGAGGTGTTGTGGTAGTTAGAAAACTTGAATCACAATCTGTTGGCTGCACTATCCTTGAAAATTCTAGTCCTTTCAGCCGTGAGGGCCTTATAATGTTTCAATCAATCTATTATTTGTTGGTAAAGAGTAGCCTAAGATTTAGCTCGAAATTAAAACCAAACCAATCAGCTGTATAAGGGACGCTCATCGCCGAATCGTTAATACAAGAAACGTAATTGTACATCAATTCAAGAAACATTCAGTTGAGTTTTCTTTCAAAGAAACCCTGAAGACTTGTGAAGACTTGTAATGTTAAAGCTCTGATGATTGGCTTAAGCAGGATTTCCGTATTGATCCATACGACGTTTACAGCATCTGACTACTAATCAGAAAAAAAGAAAATATGTAATCCGGCATTACCATATAAGTCCATTAACTCCCATAGCTCGTGCGCTCGTGCATTCACATATTTCTTAGACTTCGGATTCAAATGTACGTGGTAGTATCCAACGTATTAAAGAGAAGCGAAGAAAACTTGTATAACTTTATCAAAAGCGGCTACAGAAAAACTGAGGTATATGTACTATCAAGGAAGTCGTTTTTCTTGGCATTTTGAAACGTGTGGCGGGCATAATGTAACATACAACAAACTAATGTGAGTGCTTCAAGAAATGTTTTTTTTTTCAATCTTTCCTGAGGCTCTTTACAACAACAGTTATAATCTTATCTACAAGATGAGGTTTACACTGAGAAACAAAATATAGCTTTTAGCAAACTTGAATCTTTTCAAGTTAAATATACTTTCTCCCTAACGGACATACCTGTTATTTAAAAGATATTTTGTTTTATGACCTCTCGTCTCATGACGTTATTTTTTATTTAAGAATGGAAACCTCATTTTATTACTGTTCTTAAAACACTAAAGAACAGGGTTTCGATACCCGTGGTAAATACATCACAGATAGCTTATTGTGTAACTTTATGCTTAAGCAAACACAAACGTTTCAACTTTAAACCTTTGAATAAATAATTTGGTACCGTTTGAGCTAACTATATTAAGTATTTCGTCATTTGTATCCTTTGCGTCATTATCTTGAGTTTTTGCGATACTATGAAATAAAATATTAGTATTTATTTTGATATTTTGAAATATTTAGAATAATTGTTGCACTAGGTCTTGTAAAATATCTTGAAATTACGTGTTTGGAACAGCACAATAACACTACACAAGATGTTTGTTTGTTTTTGAATTTCGCGCAAAGCTACACGAGGGCTATCTGCGCTAGCCATCCCTAATGTAGCAGTGTAAGACTAGAGAGAAGTGAGTTAGTCGTCACCACCTACCGCCAACTCTTGGGCTACTCTTTTACCAACAAATAATGGAATTGAGCGTAACATTATAACGCCCCCACGACTGAAAGGGCGAGTATGTTTGGAGCGACGGGGATTCGAACCCGCGACCCTCGGTTTGCGACTCGGGTGCCTTAACCACCTGGCCATGCTGGGCCGCGTATAATAAGAAATATTCGAAATTTGAAAATCAGTGTTATTTTTGTACTTTATCTGAAGAAAAACTTTGTAACATACGTTTGGTTTGAATGTAAGGGTATTGATGTTTGTTTCATATTATTAGTTACAACATTACGTCACAACATCAGCTGGTTTATTGTGGATACCAGGTATTCGACTGAGTGTTTGACAAATGTGGCTTTTCACACACTTAGTATTAATTATCAAATATTTATTTAGCTAAATAGATTGAATGTCATTATTTCAATGCACCAATGACCTCAAGGTGAAAAGTATGATATGCTTCTGTGGTAACGAGAACCATCGAATAAACATGCCGTTACGCAAACTATTGTACCACTCTTTGTCCAGGCCGGCACGGCCAGGTGGGTTAAGGCGTGCGACTCGTAATCTGACGGTCAGGGGTTCGCATCCCCGTCGCGTCAAACTTGCTCTCTCTTTCAGCCGTGTGGGCGTTATAATGTGACAGTCAATCCCTATATTCGTTGGTAAAAGAGTATCCCAAGAGCTGGCGGTGGGTGGTGATGACTAGCTGCCTTCCCTCTAGTCTTATACTGCTAAATTAGGGACGGCTAGCTTTGTGCGAAATTGGAAAACAAACAAACAAAACAAACTCTTTGTCCAACTTTTACTAACATTAAAGCTTTCAACACATTACGAAAACTGAATTAACTTACAGTAAGAAATAAGTCCACAATAATTCATTGCGTTTAAGTTAACTGCATCGCAAGTAATTTATATTTTAGTATCTAAAGAAAAAAATTACCATAACAATTATCATCCTTTCTGTCACATGTTTTTGACAAAATTAAAATTGACAGAAAACTTTCAACGTCCAATTATTTTAGTTTCGTATGAAATACGAGATGATTCAAGATATTTTTCAATAAATTTAAAGAACCGTCCAAAAGTGTATTTTCTTTCCGAACAGATACGAAGTGTACTGGTTATTTGATTCCTTCTAAGATGCGGGAAGTAAGAAACGACGTTGGGTGTTTTCAGCTAAGTAGGCTGACGAAGGCTAACTTTATGCGCTAAATACCATTTCCTGTCGTAATAAATTTGCAAGGAAACGAACGCAACAAAACTCTGCTTGTTTTATCCGGAATCTAGATGAAAGTAGACAGGACGAAGGAATAAAAATTCTTGTTTAAGTTATTTAGTAGCACGTTTTAGTAGTATTGAAGAAAAGGTTACAATCCTTTCTCAATATAAGTACAGTAGTTAGGCAAACGGTTCCTAAGCTGCTCTATATGATGCACATTAGAAATACAAAGAAAGTTCAGTTGTTCTCTGAAACGTCACAGATAGAGCTTATGCAAATTTACACGTGTAGGTATTAATGCTGATCTGTTTGAATGTTAAAAGTTTGGAAGATTCGAGAAAGTTACTTTCATGTAGAATGTTCGAGACAATCAATACTCTCACGGTTAGTGTTTTATTTATTAAAGCTTAATTTAAAAGTTTTCGTCAGTAATGTATGAAGATTCTCTTCTATTCTTTATATATTTAGAAGAACGTCTGGAAAGTTTAAAATTTACAACAACCATTTTTGTGTCCACTGTAAAAATACCACGATGCAGGATTACTTGGATTGCATAATTAAAGAGTAAGAAATGTCTTTTTTAATTAAAATGTTTGAAATGAACGTTTGTAAACGTCAAAACAGGTGGAAACTGTTTAACTTTATTAGATAGTTTAGCTTCATCCATTTCTTTAGCTGTAAGCTAATAGTGTTATATATTAGTATAGTTGCAGGGAAAACAAAATGTTCATTACACTTAAAAGGTAAACAGAAGATATACATATATTTGTTATAAAGTATTTGGGTAATTTTAGGACCATCAATACCCATATTTAATATGATTATGACAGAGAGACAAATACAGAGTAAGTAAATTTTCTGTTATTTCTTATGTGAAAACGTTTAACTCATGTATCAAAAAAGTAAACCCGATAATTAACCTGCATTGTACTGATAGTAATGTGCTGTATAATTGTACAGTGTTAAGAAAGAGTGCTTGTGATTTATAAACAATTATATAATATGTACAAATAGTGCTGGTTTTTCTGTAGAATTGTACAATGTATTTAAACAGTGTGCTTGTTTTTCTATACAATTGTACAATGTATTTAAACAGTGTGCTTCTTTTCTATACAATTGTACAACGTATTTAAACAGTGTGCTTGTTTTTCTATACAATTGTACAACGTATTTAAACAGTGTGCTTATTTTTCTATACAATTGTATACTGTGTATAAACAGTGTGCTTATTTTTCTATACAATTGTACAATGTATTTAAACAGTGTGCTTATTTTTCTATACAATTGTATACTGTGTATAAACAGTGTGCTTATTTTTCTATACAATTGTACAATGTATTTAAACAGTGTGCTTATTTTTCTATACAATTGTACAATGTATTTAAACAGTGTGCTTATTTTTCTATACAATTGTATAATTTGTATAAACAGCGTGCTTGTTTTTCTATACAATTGTACAATGTGTATAAACAGTGTGGTTGTTTTTTATACAATTGTACAATGTATTTAAACAGTGTGGTTGTTTTTTATACAATTGTACAATGTATTTAAACAGTGTGCTTATTTTTCTATACAATTATATAACTTGTATAAACAGTGTGCTTGTTTTTCTATACAATTGTACAATGTATTTAAACAGTGTGCTTATTTTTTATATAATTGTATAATGTGTATAAACAGTGTGCTTGTTTTTCTATATAATTGTACAATGTGTATAAACAGTGTGCTTGTTTTTCTATACAATTGTACAATGTGTATAAACAGCGTGCTTGTTTTTCTATACAATTGTACAATGTGTATAAACAGTGTGGTTGTTTTTTATACAATTGTACAATGTATTTAAACAGTGTGGTTGTTTTTTATACAATTGTACAATGTATTTAAACAGTGTGGTTGTTTTTTATACAATTGTACAATGTATTTAAACAGTGTGCTTATTTTTCTATACAATTATATAACTTGTATAAACAGTGTGCTTGTTTTTCTATACAATTGTACAATGTATTTAAACAGTGTGCTTATTTTTTATATAATTGTATAATGTGTATAAACAGTGTGCTTGTTTTTCTATACAATTGTACAATGTGTATAAACAGTGTGCTTGTTTTTCTATACAATTGTACAATGTGTATAAACAGTGTGGTTGTTTTTTATACAATTGTACAATGTATTTAAACAGTGTGGTTGTTTTTTATACAATTGTACAATGTATTTAAACAGTGTGGTTGTTTTTTATACAATTGTACAATGTATTTAAACAGTGTGCTTATTTTTCTATACAATTATATAACTTGTATAAACAGTGTGCTTGTTTTTCTATACAATTGTACAATGTATTTAAACAGTGTGCTTATTTTTTATATAATTGTATAATGTGTATAAACAGCGTGCTTGTTTTTCTATACAATTGTACAATGTGTATAAACAGTGTGGTTGTTTTTTATACAATTGTACAATGTATTTAAACAGTGTGGTTGTTTTTTATACAATTGTATAATGTATTTAAACAGTGTGCTTATTTTCTATACAATTATATAACTTGTATAAACAGTGTGTTTGTTTTCTATACAATTGTACAATGTGTATAAACAGTGTGGTTGTTTTTATACAATTGTACAATGTATTTAAACAGTGTGCTTATTTTTCTATACAATTATATAACTTGTATAAATAGTGTGGTTGTTTTTCTATACAATTGTACAATGTATTTAAACAGTGTGCTTATTTTTTATATAATTGTACAATGTGTATAAACAGTGTGCTTGTTTTTCTATACAATTGTACAATGTGTATAAACAGTGTGCTTGTTTTTCTATATATTGTATAATGTGTATAAACAGTGTGCTTGTTTTTCTATATATTGTACAATGTGTATAAACAGTGTGGTTGTTTTTTATACAATTGTACAATGTATTTAAACAGTGTGGTTGTTTTTTATACAATTGTACAATGTATTTAAACAGTGTGGTTGTTTTTTATACAATTGTACAATGTATTTAAACAGTGTGGTTGTTTTTTATACAATTGTACAATGTATTTAAACAGTGTGCTTATTTTTCTATACAATTATATAACTTGTATAAACAGTGTGCTTGTTTTTCTATACAATTGTACAATGTATTTAAACAGTGTGCTTATTTTTTATATAATTGTATAATGTGTATAAACAGCGTGCTTGTTTTTCTATACAATTGTACAATGTGTATAAACAGTGTGGTTGTTTTTTATACAATTGTACAATGTATTTAAACAGTGTGGTTGTTTTTTATACAATTGTACAATGTATTTAAACAGTGTGCTTATTTTTCTATACAATTATATAACTTGTATAAACAGTGTGCTTGTTTTTCTATACAATTGTACAATGTGTATAAACAGTGTGGTTGTTTTTTATACAATTGTACAATGTATTTAAACAGTGTGCTTATTTTTCTATACAATTATATAACTTGTATAAATAGTGTGGTTGTTTTTCTATACAATTGTACAATGTATTTAAACAGTGTGCTTATTTTTTATATAATTGTACAATGTGTATAAACAGTGTGCTTGTTTTTCTATACAATTGTACAATGTGTATAAACAGTGTGCTTGTTTTTCTATATATTGTATAATGTGTATAAACAGTGTGCTTGTTTTTCTATACAATTGTACAATGTGTATAAACAGTGTGGTTGTTTTTTATACAATTGTACAATGTATTTAAACAGTGTGCTTATTTTTCTATACAATTATATAACTTGTATAAATAGTGTGGTTGTTTTTCTATACAATTGTACAATGTATTTAAACAGTGTGCTTATTTTTTATATAATTATATAACTTGTATAAACAGTGTGCTTGTTTTTCTATACAATTGTACAATGTGTATAAACAGTGTGCTTGTTTTTCTATATATTGTATAATTTGTATAAACAGTGTACTTGTTTTTCTGTACAAAAGAGGATGTTGGTAGCCATGATCTTCAAAAGGACCTCTTCAGAAGTCCTTGAGCCACAAGAAATTTCTTATTTCGATACATTCAACCATTTATGGAAACTCTTGACACAAGTCAACCTCTGTCTTCCACGGTCCCTTCTTCCTTCATTCTTTCTAATTACAACAAGACTTTTAATTTATTTTTTCCTTATAACTTGTCCAAAAAACTCCAAATGTCTCTTTCTAGTATTAGTTGGCATCTTTCTTCTGGAACCTGCACTTGACAAGATATCCTTCTCTACTGGTCTCATCTATTGTTTTTACTAAAACAATCCATAAGCGAATAGAGATTCGATCTAACAAAAAATACAGTGTTTACTTATAAAGCTTCGCATCATGAGTATAATAAACATGCTACGTTAAAAATATAGTATATACAAATTACAGAGACCGTAGTTTCTTTGCACTAACTTATAAGTCTTTCTCCTAAAAAAACATCTAATTTGTAATTGCCACGATGTAACAGCTATACTACCTCCTGGTACAATTTAGGATCTCAGCAACAATAATGTTTCATAGCATCTCATCCACTATTTATCTGTCAGTGAGAACTTTCACTTATTACCATAGTGTTTCTACTTTTAAAATATTTGGAGCAGTAACTCTGATGGGTTATTACCAGTAAACAAATGAGGCAACTCCATTTTAGACGTTGTACACCAGAAACTCCTGATGTAACATGCTGATACAAAAACCTTTTAATTAATAAGTGTTGTCATGCAACTCAGCCGGGTAATGAGTTCTAGTATTGGTCGAAAGGCATCATCGTCTACAACAAGCAATGAGTAAAACTGTATTTGACATATTTCAAACACTCTTCTTACTATCAGCTTAGGGATGGTAGGAAGTGGATGAATAGAATTATAATTTTATAAATAAAACTTTGTAAATATTTATCAAACCTACTAGGGGTATAGTTAAACCTGTTGTTACAGAAATTAAACGCGAATTGCAGTTGCTAAAAATCGTATAACAGTAGTTTAATCTGTTATGTCAGTAGTGTCACAACATCAATAAATCTAGAGAACGGCCCTATATGTCAGTATAGTAGACAGCATATAGACTTGGCAGTATAGCATCTAGACCTGACGGTATAGCTTTTAGTTCTAAAAATATAATAGTTAGGCCTGACAGTACAGCATCTCTTGAAAACAAGAAACCCGCTTGAAATAAAAATGTATGTCAGAACGGCTGGTATGGGTATTATCACTTTATTGATAATCAGAGAACAACGTTTCGACTTTCCTAGGTCGAAACGTTATTCTCTGCTTTATTGATAAAAGTGTAGCAGCCAGATATGACATTATAGCTTCTAGTCCTAAACGTATAATAGTCAGGCCTGAGAATATAGCAGTAGACCTGACTGTTAATTATATATATTATCAAGACATGAAGGTACAGCACACAGCTATGGTAATATAGTGTTTAGGCATGACAGTACAGTATCTACATATGCCAGTGTAGTATCTAAACCTGATAGTGTAGTATCTAGATTTGACAATAAAGTAGTTTGGTCTAAAAATAGTATCCTAACATACAAATATCACTGATTGGTGAAAATTGTTAGGAATAATATTTATCAGACCTGCTAAGTCTGGTTTTTATTTCTATGTCTGAAACATTCAAGTTTCTCGTTGATGGAACCTGTCTAGATAGTGAGTTCACTTGTGAGGGATGTGATCAAGCAAAGTTTCGTAATAAGTTGACCTTTCTGGGTAGTACACGAGCTTGTCCTTGTACGTTGCTTTATAGTCATGAAGTGACACAACTTGTTTTACTGACAAACGTTATTTTCTAAAATTTCTTTGTTACTTCCACAAACATCACTCGCTAATATAATTAAGTTTTCTAACATTCATTAATCGTATTTCCTAAGTTTATTCTAGAATTCTCAAAGCTCAGGTTTATTTTCTTTATATTATGCAGTAAAACCTGATTTACCGATGTAATTCCTATTTGATCAAAGCTAATCTATTTTAGTCGGAAATGTAGTTTTATTTGTCAGATCTTGATGCTATTAAAAAGTAATTCAATGTCTTTTAAATATTTAATAAATTATTTAGAGGTATATTTATTCAAATGTAGATAATTATATGTTTTTCATGTAGTTTTATGTTATCTATAAATACATTCTAGTGTGTGTCAGCTTACTAATGTTATTTATAAATAAAACACACCGCAATATCACCATATAGTTCAAATTTTAATTTATATTGTCCCAAAACTATAACATTTTATTTAATAAAATAAATAAATAATATTAACTTATCAGTTTTGGCTTATTTTGAAATGTTATTTTAAACTCTTTAACTTTAATTCAAAGAATTTTCGCCAAAGTCCAGTACCTTCAAGAAACGTCATTCAGTTTACTCAGATAAATTATTTTGTACTTAAATATAGCCCGCTTATGGGTTTACAGACTTCTAACACGGGAAAGTAATCGTTTGATACATAATGATTTCTTATTTTAAGTACTTAAACTGTGTAGTATCAATATACAGAGATACATTAACTTATATTTCGTTTTTTTTTATACAGTCATAAATATCTGCTATTCTATTTTTCCTTTGTTTGTTTTGTAGGTATAAGCCACGAAATGGGCTCTCAGTGCTGTTCCCAAGACCGGTACCTAAACTCAGTTTTTATCATTATAAGACTTAAGATTTGCTGCTGAACTACTTGAAGGGGTTGGAGCTGTGTTGTAATTACACACGATTACTTTCTTATCTGCTGAGGTCATTACGTCCGGTAAACCTAATTCACTTTAACAAGAAAGGTAATTTAATTCCAAAATACATTTACTAAAATGTATTGGCTAAGCTCGTAGAAAACGAGATTTCTTTTTATCCTATGAAACACAAAAAGCCATAAGGAGCAGGTGATACTAGGCCATCACAAGTAAAGTTCATATTCTTGTAATTCGTATTTTTGGTGTTGTTTTAGATGACTATAAGTCAGAACGACATCTCCAGTTTTTTATAGGAAAAACAAAGTCACAGGAAAAATCAGTTTAATGAAATCTTACATTTTAATTCCTAACAAGAAACGTTTGGACACTTCTCATTAAGTCTACACAAAATAAATCTATTTTATCTGACCCATAAGAAAGTGTGATGTAAGAAACAACGTGATTAGGAAATTATATTCATTATTTTTCTATTTTTGTGTTAGAAAACGTTTCTTTCTAAACATAGAACTTGTATTCAGCAAAGCCCGCACTCTTTGAAAAGAATGGATTTAATATTCAGTATAACAACACATAACATTGCACAACAATGTTTTTGCTTCTTGAACATCGTTGGGTGTTTCTTATAGATTTTTGGCTGCTGATCATAAAAATCACATCCAATGTTGCCCATCACGTACCGTTTCATCGAAATCTTCAGTTTCACCAGGACATTGCTACAATGGAAAAACGATATCAGGGCAACTGGAATCAGTCAATTCTTGCTGACCACTGTTGGACACTGCAACGTGATGCACCGGACATTGAATACAAACGAAAATCAGGAGCAAAACGCTTTTAATTATGTTGAACTTAATAGCGTGTTAAAACATAAACGTAATTAAATACGTTATTGCCGGTAAACAGTTAACTGTCTATTTCTTAGAGTTCCAACGTGATGAAGCAAAACCAAAGCTATATTTGTGCACACTCACCAGGTACCTGTCACAATCAGCAGAAACTTTAAAAAAAATGTTGTGCAGTGTTATTTATATTGATTATATGGGCATTTGTCTGCTAAAAACACATTTATTTGTTTCAGGTCGATGGTATTTGTTTCTTTGAAATTTATGCAAAGTTACACGAGGGTTATCTGCGCTACCCGTCCCTAATTTAACAGTGTAAGACTAGAGGGAAAGCAGCTAGTCATCACCACCCACCGCCAACTCCTGGGCTACTCTTTTACTAACGAATAGTGGCATTGACCGTCACATTATAACGCACTCACGGCTGATTGGGCGAGCATGTTTGGTGCGACCGGGATTTGAACCCGCGACCCTCGGATTACGAATCGAACCGCTTGGCCATACCGTATTGGTAAACGAAACGTTGTTGATTTGAATTAAGCTACACAATAGGCTACCTGTGCTCTGCCAACAACGGGTATCGAAACCCGGTTTTTAGCGTTGCAAGTCCGCAGACATACCGCTGAGCCACTGGGGGGCTTGGTAAATGAAAACAATACATTTTTTCTTCAAACCAAGCCTTGAGAAGTAGTGAAAATAATTTTTTTTTTCAATTTCGCGCAAAGCTACATAAGGGCTATCTGCGCTAGCCGTCCCTAATTTGTTAGTGTAAGACTGGAGGGAAGGCAGAGAAAAACCCAACGGTTTTTGTGTATTTTAATTTTGCTGTTAATCTAGTAAATTCTATTATTTTCTGGCGAGTTTATTAATTTTAAAGGCTAATATTTAAAGGAAAAAGATCAAACACAAGAACTCTCAACCGTATTTAAATATTCCTAATCTGTCCACGTTCAAATTTAATATAAAATTCTGACGCATGTATTATAGAACGTAAGTTACTTGTCATTATTTTCCTTGTTTTCAAGCAGAAAAGGTACGGTTTATCTGTTTAGTTGTGTATATTGTATTATTCTTCTGTGTAAACACATTTTAAACGAGCTTGTTACATTCCACTAGAGACTGAAATAAACAATGAATTTCACTTTTAATCTTATTTTCAAAAGACTACCAAGGTAGGTGCACGGAAAATAAAGCCGTTGTGACGGGCACTTAGGTTCTAGGTTTGATGGTATTAAACAAAAGATCTCTTAGGCCTCACTAGTTCTATCAATGTTAAAATCAAGTTACTATAAAAGTGAGAAAAAACAAGTTACTATGATTATGGTAAAGGTATCGTATGAGAGTGAGTAGGATTCTTAGAGCGTATCATTCTTGATACATCAACAAATATATAACAGTTGTTGTAATCATTTTATAGCATCAAGCTCAATAACGATATACCTGTTTTCTGTCTCCACTGCAGGAATCGAACCCTGAAATTTAGCTCTGTAATCCTCTAAGTACCGCGGATGCATAAAGAAAACACTTTTTTGTGTGAGCAAAGCTCTATAATAGACTATTTGCACTCAATCGACCAAGGGGAATCGAACTAAGCCTTGTAAGTCCACAGAATTACTACTGGGAAACGTGTTGAAAATGTTTTAAAAACAGAATAATAAGAAAAACTCTTCAGGAATTCTTCTTCCTTGAAGTTTCTTTTATTTATCAAGTTGACAGAGAGACAGGAGGGTGTTTAAAAGTATACATTCCCGGTAGGAAACACACTTGTTAGAGGGTTAAACACAAATACGTTGCGTATTGACACTGTTTAGATACAGTAGCCGATGTAGCCTCAGGCTTATTAATGGTTCGTTCTTGATAGAACCGCCATCTGTAACCCGATAAAATGCTTCTCTAATGGCTTTCGAGGAATCTAAAGAAACAGGCCAGTGGTCTCAGGAGTTTAACAAACCGTTGGAAGTCTCTGTAATGTATTTTTTTTCTTCGATTACAGTCTGAAAGAAAACTGTGGAACGGTGATCAAATGTTCAGAGTAAAAACTAACATTTTAATAACAGAATTTCTCTTGTCTCACAGCCACCAGTTTCAGAAGTAATAATACGCGGTAAAAATAAGATGTGTAATTTATTTACTCCTTTCCTATTGTTATTTAATTGTTTTGAATTTCGCGCAAAGCTACATGAGGGCTATCTGCACTAGCCGTCCCAAATTTAGCAGTCTGAAACTAGAGGAAAAGCAGCTAGTCATCACCACCCACCTCCAACTTTTTGGTTACTCTTTGATCAACGAATAGTGAGATTGACCGTCACATTATTACTCCCCCATGGCTGAAAGAACGAGCATGTTTGGTGCGACAGGAATTGGAACTCTCGAACATCGGATTACGAATCGAGCTTCTTAACCATCTGGCCATGTCGGGCCTTATTTCATTGTATCTACATATTAGCATCTATTTATTGCTTCTATTGTTAACGTTCTTGCGTTACGTATGTACAACCTTTTGATATTTCGGTGCGAATAATTTGCACTAAACACCAATATGAGCAAACCAATTATAACAATATAATTAATATTATATATGACAAAGGAACTGTTTGTTATTCATACAGTATTTAAATTAAAACGTGGTGAAATAACACTTAAAATAATTAGATACTTAATTTGCTGTCGGTTTTCTCACAATTTCACAGCGGTTTTCTTTAGATGAAGTCTTAGGAGTTAATATGTTCGACTCGCAATATTCGCGACGGCCCGTTCTAATATTTGTTAACGAACATGTGCGCCATTTCAGTTAATTGTAGTATTGTTATATTTTCGGAATAGCATGTGTTAATGGTTAGTTTTATATTACGGTGTACGTTAAATGCTACTTTCCATTATGCAATATGTGTGTTGATTGTTAGTTTTTATCATGGCATGTGTTGATTGTTAGTTTTTATCATGGCATGTGTTGATTGTTAGTTTTTATCATGGCATGTGTTGATTGTTAGGTTTTATCATGGCATGTGTTGATTGTTAATTTTTATCATGGCATGTGTTGATTGTTAATTTTTGTCATGGCATGTGTTGATTGTTAGTTTTTATCATGACACGTGTTGATTGTTAGTCTTTATCATGGCATGTGTTGATTATTAGTTTTCTATCATGCCATGTGTTCATTGTTAATTTCATTATTATGGACTAGGTTAATTGTCCGTTCTTTATTATGGCACTCGACTAGTAATCTGAGGGATGCTAGTTCGAAAACTCGTCACACCAAACATGCTCCCCCTTCAGCCGTACGGGCGTTATAATGTAACAGTCAATCTCACTATTCGTTAGTAAAAACTAGGCCAAGACTTGGCGAAGGGTGGTGATGACTAGCTGCCATCCCTCTAGTCTTACACTGCACAATTAGGGATGGTTGGCACAGATTGTTCTTGTGGAACATTTCACAAAATTCAAAAAACAAAACAAAAAAAAGTTTTTTATTATATCATATGTTGAATATTATGATTGTTAGTTTTTATTATGACATATGTTGATTGCTAGTTTTTTATTGTGGTATGTGTTGATTGTTATTTTTTTCTTATGGCATATGTTGATTGCTTGTTTTTTGTTGCAGTGTGTGTTCTTTGATAGTTTTTATTATCTTATATTGACTGCTAGTACTTTTTTCTTATGGCATATGTTGATTGCTAATTTTTTGTTGTGGTGTGTGTTGATTGTTAGTTTTTGTTTTCTTATGTTGATTGCTAGTTTTTTATTATTACGTATGTTCATTGCTAGTTTTTATTATGGCGTATGTTGATGGTTAGTTTTTTATTGTGGTGTGTGTTCATTGTTAGTTTTCAATTCTTTATGTTGATTCCTAGTTCCTTTTTCTTATGACGTATGTTGATTGCTAGTTTTTTATTATGTCGTATGTTGATTGCTAGTTTTTAATTATGGTATATGTTGATTGCTAGTTTTTTTATTATGACGTATGTTGATTGCTAGTTTTTTCTTATGGCGTATGTTGATTGTTAATTTTTTCTTATAGCGTATGTTGATTGCGAATTTTTTGTTGTGGTGTGTGTTCATTGTTAGATTTTATTTTTTAATGTTGATTGCTATTTCTTTTCTGTAATGACGTATGTTGATTACTGGTATTTTATTACGGAGTATGTTGATTGCTAGATTTTTGTTGTTGTGTGTGTTGATTGTTAGTTTTTATTTTCTTATGTTGATTGCTAGTTTTTTATTATTACGAATGTTGATTGCTAGTCTTTTATTATGGCGTATGTTGATTGCTATTTTTATTGTGGTGTGTGTTCGTTGTTAGTTTGTGTTTTTTCTGTTGATTTCCAGCTTTTTTCTAATGACGCATGTTGATTGCCGTTATTTTATTATGGCGTATGTTGTTTGCTTGATTTTTCTTGTTGTGTGTGTTGATTGCAAGTTTTTATTATGGTTTATGTTATTGTTACTTTTTTCCTATACCGTATCGTGATAAATAGTTTTTTATTATGGCGTATGTTGATTGCTAGTTTTTTATTGTAGCGTATGTTGATTTTTAGTTTTTTATTATGTGCGTTTGTTGATTGTTAGTTTTTTTTGATGTTGATTGCTAGTTTTTTATTATGGTGTATGTTGATAGCATGTTTTTTAATATGGCGTATGTTGATTGTTAGATTTTATTATGTCGTATGTTGATTACTAGTTTATTATTATGTCGCATGTTGATTGCTAGTTTTTTGTTGCAGTGTGTGTTCTTTGTTAGTTTTTATTATCTTATATTGACTGCTAGTTTTTTTTTCTTATGGCATATGTTGATTGCTAATTTTTTGTTGTGGTGTGTGTTGATTGTTAGTTTTTATTTTCTTATGTTGATTGTTAGTTTTTTATTATTACGTATGTTGATTGCTAGTCTTTTATTATGGCGTATGTTGATGGTTAGTTTTTTATTGTGGTGTGTGTTCATTGTTAGTTTTCAATTCTTTATGTTGATTCCTAGTTCCTTTTTCTTATGACGTATGTTGATTGCTAGTTTTTAATTATGGTATATGTTGATTGCTAGTTTTCTTATTATGACGTGTGTTGATTGTTAGTTTTTTCTTATGGCGTATGTTGATTGTTAGTTTTTTCTTATGACGTATGTTGATTGCGAATTTTTTGTTGTGGTGTGTGTTCATTGTTAGATTTTATTTTTTAATGTTGATTGCTATTTCTTTTTTGTAATGACGTATGTTGATTACTGGTATTTTATTACGGCGTATGTTGATTGCTAGATTTTTGTTGTTGTGTGTGTTGATTGTTAGTTTTTATTTTCTTATGTTGATTGCTAGTTTTTAATTATGGTATATGTTGATTGCTAGTTTTTTATTTTTACGAATGTTGATTGCTAGTCTTTTCTTATGGTGTGTGTTAATGGTTAGTTTTTTATTATGACGTATGTTGATTGCTAGTCTTTTGTTGTGGTGTGTGTTCATTGTTAATTTTTATTTTCTGAGGTTGTTTGCTAGTTCTTTTTCCTTATGACGTATGTTTATTGCTAGTTTATTATTATGGCATATGGTGACTGCTAGTTTTTTTATTATGGTGTATGTTGATTGTTAGTTTTTTGTTGTTGTGTTTGTTCATTTTTTTCTTATGTTGACTGCTTGTTATTTTTTTGTTATGGCATATGTTGGTTGCTGGTTTTTTATTGTGGTGTGTGTTGATTGCTAGTTTTTTCTTATGGCGTATGTTGATTGCTAATTTTTCCTTGTGGTATGTTAATTGCTGTTTTTATATTATGGTATATGTTGATTGCTAGTTTTTTATTACGGCGTGTGTTGTTTGCTAGTTATTTGTTATGGTTTGTTGATTGTTAGTTTTAATTTTGTTATGTTACCTGCTTGTTATTTTTTGTTATGACGTATGTTGATTGCTAGTTTTTAATTATGGTGTATGTTGATAGCAAGTTTCTTGTTGTGATGTGTGTTCTTTGTTAAATTTTATTATCTTATATTGACTACTAGTTCTTTTTTCTTATGGCATATGTTGATTGCTAATTTTTTGTTGTGGTGTGTGTTGAATGTTAGATTTTATTTTCTTATGTTGATTGCTAGTTATTTTTTTCTTATGGCGTATGTTGATTGCTAATTTATAATTATGGTATATGTTGATTGCTGTTATTTTATTATGGCGTATGTTGATTGCTAGATTTTTTTCTTGTTGTGTGTGTTGATTGCTAGTTTTTATAATGGTATATGTAATTGCAAGGTTTTTTACTATGACTTATGTTGATTGCTATTTTTTTATTATGTCGTATGTTAATTGTTTATTTTTTTGTTATGACGTATGTTAATTGCTAGTTCTTTTTATTGTGGTATGTGTTGATTGCTAGTTTTTTTCTTATGGCGTATGCTGATTGCTAATTTTTCGTTGTGGTGTGTGTTCATTATTAGTTTTTAGTTCCTTATGTTGATGCCAGGTCTCTTTTCTTATGACGTATGTTGGTTGCTAGTTTATTATTATGGTGTATTGTGATTATAGTTTTTTATTATGGCGTATGTTGATTGCTAGTTTTTGTTGTGGTGTGTGTTCTTTGTTAGTTTTATTTTCTTATGTTGACTGCTGGTTCTTTTTTTGTTATGGTTTATGTTGATTGCTAGTTTTTTTATTACGGCGTGTGTTGTTTGCTAGTTATTTGTTATGGTTTGTTGATTGTTAGTTTTAATTTTGTTATGTTGACTGCTTGTTATTTTTTGTTATGACGTATGTTGATTGCTAATTTATAATTATGGTATATGTTGATTGCTGTTATTTTATTATGGCTTATGTTGATTGCTAGATTTTTTTCTTGTTGTGTGCGTTGATTGCTAGTTTTTATAATGGTATATGTAATTGCAAGGTTTTTTACTATGACTAATGTTGATTGCTATTTTTTTATTATGTCGTATGTTAATTGTTTATTTTTTTATTATGACGTATGTTAATTGCTAGTTCTTTTTATTGTGGTATGTGTTGATTGCTAGTTTTTTTCTTATGGCGTATGCTGATTGCTAATTTTTCTTGGTGGTGTGTGTTCATTATTAGTTTTTATTACCTTATGTTGATGCCAGGTCTCTTTTCTTATGACGTATGTTGGTTGCTAGTTTATTATTATGGTGTATTGTGATTATAGTTTTTTATTATGGCGTATGTTGATTGCTAGTTTTTGTTGTGGTGTGTGTTCTTTGTTAGTTTTTATTTTCTTATGTTGACTGCTGGTTCCTTTTTTGTTATGGCTTATGTTGATTGCTAGTGTTTTATTACGGCGTGTGTTGTTTGCTAGTTATTTGTTATGGTTTGTTGATTGTTAGTTTTAATTTTGTTATGTTGACTGCTTGTTATTTTTTGTTATGACGTATGTTGATTGCTAGTTTTTTATTATGCTGTATGTTGATTGCTAATTTATAATTATGGTGTATGTTGATTGCTAGTATTTTAGCAAATTCCAGAATCAACTGGATGAACGCTAGTGTTTTGTGAGCACTATACCCAAATACCAGCATCAACTGGAGCAACGCTAATGATTTGTGAGCACTATACCAAACACCAGCATCAACTGGAGCAACGCTAGTGTTTTGTGAGCACTATACCCAAATACCAGCATCAACTGGAGCAACGCTAGTGTTTTGTGAGCACTATACCAAACACCAGCATCAACTGGAGCAACACTTGTGTTTTGTGAGCACTATACCCAAATACCAGCATCAACTGGAGCAACGCTAGTGTTTTGTGAGCACTATACCCAAATACCAGCATCAACTGGAGCAACGCTAATGTTTTGTGAGCACTATACCAAACACCAGCATCAACTGGAGCAACGCTAGTGTTTTGTGAGCACTATACCCAAATACCAGCATCAACTGGAGCAACGCTAATGTTTTGTGAGCACTATACCAAACACCAGCATCAACTGGAGCAACGCTAGGGTTTTGTGAGCACTATACCCAAATACCAGCATCAACTGGACCAACGCTAGTGTTTTGTGAGCACTATACCAAACACCAACATCAACTGGAGCAACGCTAGTGTTTTGTGAGCACTATACCCAAATACCAGCATCAACTGGAGCAACGCTAGTGTTTTGTGAGCACTATACCAAACACCAGCATCAACTGGAGCAACGCTAGTGTTTTGTGAGCACTATACTTAAATACCAGCATCAACTGGAGCAACGCTAGTGTTTTGTGAGCACTGTACCCAAATACCAGCATCAACTGGAGCAACGCTAATGTTTTGTGTGCACTATACCCAAATACCAGCATCAACTGGAGCAACGCTATTGTTTTGTGAGCACTATACCAAACACCAGCATCAACTGGAGCAACGCTAGTGTTTTGTGAGCACTATACCCAAATACCAGCATCAACTGGTGCAACGCTAGTGTTTTGTGAGCACTATACCCAAATACCAGCATCAACTGAAGCAACGCTAGTGTTTTGTGTGCACTATACCAAACACCAGCATCAACTGGAGCAACGCTAGTGTTTTGTGAGCTCTATACTCAAATACCAGCATCAACTGGAGCAACGCTAGTGTTTTGTGAGCACTATACCCAAATACCAGCATCAACTGGAGCAACGCTATTGTTTTGTGTGCACTATACCCAAATACCAGCATCAACTGGAGCAACGCTAAAGTTTTGTGAGCACTATACCAAACACCAGCATCAACTGGAGCAACGCTAGTGTTTTGTGAGCACTATACCAAACACCAGCATCAACTGGAGCAACGCTAGTGTTTTGTGAGCACTATACCCAAATACCAGCATCAACTGGAGCAACGCTATTGTTTTGTGTGCACTATACCCAAACACCAGCATCAACTGGAGCAACGCTAGTTTTGTGAGCACTATACCCAAATACCAGCATCAACTGGAGCAACGCTAGTGTTTTGTGAGCACTATACCAAACACCAGCATCAACTGGAGCAACATTTGTGTTTTGTGAGCACTATACCCAAATACCAGCATCAACTGGAGCAACGCTAGTGTTTTGTGAGCACTATACCCAAATACCAGCATCAACTGGAGCAACGTTAATGTTTTGTGAGCACTATACCAAACACCAGCATCAACTGGAGCAACGCTAGTGTTTTGTGAGCACTATACCCAAATACCAGCATCAACTGGAGCAACGCTAATGTTTTGTGAGCACTATACCAAACACCAGCATCAACTGGAGCAACGCTATGGTTTTGTGAGCACTATACCCAAATACCAGCATCAACTGGAGCAACGCTAGTGTTTTGTTAGCACTATACCCAAATACCAGCATCAACTGAAGCAACGCTAGTGTTTTTTGAGCACTATACCAAACACCAGCATCAACTGGAGCAACGTTAGTGTTTTGTGAGCTCTATACCCAAATACCAGCATCAACTGGAGCAACGCTAGTGTTTTGTGAGCACTATACCCAAATACCAGCATCAACTGGAGCAACGCTATTGTTTTGTGTGCACTATACCCAAATACCAGCATCAACTGGAGCAACGCTAAAGTTTTGTGAGCACTATACCAAACACCAGCATCAACTGGAGCAACGCTAGTGTTTTGTGAGCACTATACCAAACACCAGCATCAACTGGAGCAACGCTAGTGTTTTGTGAGCACTATACCCAAATACCAGCATCAACTGGAGCAACGCTATTGTTTTGTGTGCACTATACCCAAACACCAGCATCAACTGGAGCAACGCTAGTGTTTTGTGAGCACTATACCCAAATACCAGCATCAACTGGAGCAACGCTAGTGTTTTGTGAGCACTATACCAAACACCAGCATCAACTGGAGCAACGCTAGTGTTTTGTGAGCACTATACCAAACACCAGCATCAACTGGAGCAACGCTATTGTTTTGTGTGCACTATACCCAAACACCAGCATCAACTGGAGCAACGCTAGTGTTTTGTTAGCACTATACCCAAATACCAGCATCAACTGGAGAAACACTAGTGTTTTGTGAGCACTATACCAAACACCAGCATCAACTGGAGCAACGCTAGTGTTTTGTGAGCACTATACCCAAATACCAGCATCAACTGGAGCAACGCTTGTGTTTTGTGAGCACTATACCAAACACCAGCATCAACTGGAGCAACGCTAGTGTTTTGTGAGCACTATACCCAAATACCAGCATCAACTGGAGCAACGCTAGTGTTTTGTGAGCACTATACCCAAATACCAGCATCAACTGGAGCAACGCTAGTGTTTTGTGAGCACTATACCAAACACCAGCATCAACTGGAGCAACGTTAGTGTTTTGTGAGCACTATACCCATATACCAGCATCAACTGAAGCAACGCTAGTGTTTTGTGAGCACTATACCCAAATACCAGCATCAACTGGAGCAACGCTATTGTTTTGTGTGCACTTTACCCAAATACCAGCATCAACTGGAGCAACGCTAAAGTTTTGTGAGCACTATACCAAACACCAGCATCAACTGGAGCAACGCTAGTGTTTTGTGAGCACTATACCCAAATACCAGCATCAACTGTAGCAACGCTAGTGTTTTGTGAGCACTATACCAATCACCAGCATCAACTGGAGCAGCGCTAGTGTTGTGTGAGCACTATACCCAAATACCAGCATCAACTGGAGCAACGCTAGTGTTTTGTGAGCACTATACCAAACACCAGCATCAACTGGAGCAACGCTAGGGTTTTGTGAGCACTATACCCAAATACCAGCATCAACTGGAGCAACGCTAGTGTTTTGTTAGCACTATACCCAAATACCAGCATCAACTGAAGCAACGCTAGTGTTTTGTGAGCACTATACCAAACACCAGCATCAACTGGAGCAACGTTAGTGTTTTGTGAGCTCTATACCCTAATACCAGCATCAACTGGAGCAACGCTAGTGTTTTGTGAGCACTATACCCAAATACCAGCATCAACTGGAGCAACGCTATTGTTTTGTGTGCACTATACCCAAACACCAACATCAACTGGAGCAACGCTAGTGTTTTGTGAGCACTATACCCAAATACCAGCATCAACTGGAGCAACGCTAGTGTTTTGTGAGCACTATACCAAACACCAGCATCAACTGGAGCAACGCTAGTGTTTTGTGAGCACTATACCAAACACCAGCATCAACTGGAGCAACGTTAGTGTTTTGTGAGCACTATACCCAAATACCAGCATCAACTGAAGCAACGCTAGTGTTTTGTGAGCACTATACCCAAATACCAGCATCAACTGGAGCAACGCTATTGTTTTGTGTGCACTTTACCCAAATACCAGCATCAACTGGAGCAACGCTTAAGTTTTGTGAGCACTATACCAAACACCAGCATCAACTGGAGCAACGCTAGTGTTTTGTGAGCACTATACCCAAATACCAGCATCAACTGGAGCAACGCTAGTGTTTTGTGAGCACTATACCAATCACCAGCATCAACTGGAGCAGCGCTAGTGTTGTGTGAGCACTATACCCAAATACCAGCATCAACTGGAGCAACGCTAGTGTTTTGTGAGCACTATACCCCAATACCAGCATCAACTGGAGCAACGCTAGTGTTTTGTGAGCACTATACCAAACACCAGCATCAACTGGAGCAACGCTAGTGTTTTGTGAGCACTATACCCAAATACCAGCATCAACTGGAGCAACGCTAGTGTTTTGTGAGCACTATACCAAACACCAGCATCAACTGGAGCAACGCTAGTGTTTTGTGAGCACTATACCAATCACCAGCATCAACTGGAGCAGCGCTAGTGTTGTGTGAGCACTATACCCAAATACCAGCATCAACTGGAGCAACGCTAGTGTTTTGTGAGCACTATACCCCAATACCAGCATCAACTGGAGCAACGCTAGTGTTTTGTGAGCACTATATCAAACACCAGCATCAACTGGAGCAACGCTAGTGTTTTGTGAGCACTATACCCAAATACCAGCATCAACTGGAGCACCGCTAGTGTTTTGTGAGCACTATACCAAACACCAGCATCAACTGGAGCAACGCTAGTGTTTTGTGAGCACTATACCCAAATACCAGCATCAACTGGAGCAACGCTAGTGTTTTGTGAGCACTATACCAAACACCAGCATCAACTGGAGCAACGCTAGTGTTTTGTGAGCACTATACCCAAATACCAGCATCAACTGGAGCAACGCTAGTGTTTTGTGATCACTATACCCAAATACCAGCATCAACTGGAGCAACGCTAATGTTTTGTGAGCACTATACCCAAATATCAGCATCAACTGGAGCAACGATAGTGTTTTGTGAGCACTATACCCAAATACCAGCATCAACTGGAGCAACGCCAGTGTTTTGTGAGCACTATACTAAACACTAGCATCAGACACAATGTTCAAAACACCAGATGAAAATGTCCAACACTGGTACTCGGTTGACCTTAGCTCAATTGGATCAGCTAGTTGACCCTGGGTGCTATCCCAAGTCCTCCCGTCTACAGTAATTCAATGTCAAAGTGGTGTGTTAGGGTTGGATCCCTCAACCACCAGAATCCTCTCCTCTCCTTCACGGGTTACCACGCACTTCAAACACGAGGGTAGACGTTAAGATCCCATAGGAGGTAAACTGAAAGAACAGAACTTTCTCTGAAAAGGTCCCCTCACCACGTATCCACACTAAGGGGAAATGTAATTTGAACCGCTATACTAAACCAACATGTATTGTGAATTTTGGAATATTAACAAATAGTGTCACAGTTATTTGATAATTGTGAATATTTGTTGCTATGTCAAAAATTTATTTATTTTAAATAACATACCAAGTGTCATTCGTATTTTGTGACACCATTTATTCAGCAACAGTAGTTGATCAGGTCAGATCACACCATCTGGATATACACATGTATCAGACTTAGGTATTCCAACCAGAATAAATAGAAAATGAAAAAATAAGTTTATTTTGTGATGTTTTATACTATAGTCTTGTAGCAATGGAACTAATTGCAGCTGAAAAATGAATTGAACAAATAGCAAACAGAAATAATATTTATTTTTTAGAGTAATTATCAGACAGCGTGTTCGCGTCCCTTTACGATCGCTAGTTAGGCGTCGCCACCGATGCGAAGTGTGGTGGCATGGTTACCATGGTGGATTTTGTTTGTTTATTTCAGAAAAGTCTCGGAAAGCAAGAAAAAAAAAAACATTGTTAATTTTGAATGGTTTGGAGAAGGCAGCTAGCGAACGACACCTACCGTCAACTCTCAGACTACTCTTTTCTGACCGAATAATGGGACTTAACAATCACTCTCACAGTTGATCCCAAAGTGCGGAATGCGCTCTCGTAGCAAGAGCTCATGAACTCCAAACCCGATGGCTTGAAGTCGGAGCACATCAACCTGTAAGTCACGCATGACTCACGTTAACACTAATACATTACATTTGTGACGAATTCACGACAATTACAATCCAATACTACCGTGAACAATTCAGCCAGTGTGTAGTATCTGGTTTTAGTTTCTGTACGATGATTTGTTTCCTTCGGACTCTATGTCTCAAGACCATTTATTTTATGACGCTTCATGATGAACGTCTCACAGTTGAAATTTGGTTAAACTGATGTTTTCTTGGTCCTCTCGATGCTTTAATCTGATAAAAATTACCTGACAATGAGAAAAATTAATCATTATATCATCTGTGTCTTCTTGAAGTAAATCGTGGGCTGATTTCATTAGGTCGCTGCAACAATTCACACTGCTATACATGAAAATAACACTCCTGTACATGAAAACAACACTCCTATACTAAAAACAACACTTCTGTACATGAAAACGCTTCTATACATGAAAAAAAAACACTTCTGTAAATGAAAACAACACTCCTGTATATGAAAATAACACTTCTATACATGAAAACAACACTCCTGTACATGAAAACAACACTTCTATACATGAAAACAACACTTCTGTACATGAAAACAACACTCCTGTAGATGAAAACAACACTTCTATACATGAAAACAACACTCCTATACATGAACACAACACTCCTATACTAAAAACAACACTCCTGTACATGAAAACAACACTTCTATACATGAAAACAACACTTCTATACATGAAAACAACATTCCTGTACATAAAAACAACACTTCTATACATGAAAACAACACTCCTGTACATGAAAACAAAACTTCTATACTAAAAACAACACTTCTGTACATGAAAACAACACTCCTATACATGAAAACAACACTTCTGTAACAGTAAATGGCAGTATAGAGTTCTTGCTAAAGCATTTCTTAAATTCAGAGAAGTGTATTGATCTTACAAAATGCAATACATTAATTCTAAAATTCAATGGCACATTTGTAAGCAACAGAGACTTGGAATTATCGTTTCAAACCTTCATATATATACCCTTCTGGTTCAAGTGGTGGTGAGATTGAATCAACAGCACACGTTTCAAGATGGGCCCTTTTTAAACAAGGATTTCAACTATTAATACCAAGGCACCGATTTTCATCACAAATTCTAACAATCATCTGTTTCAGTAAACGTCAAAGAAACTTCTGAGGCGAAGCTTCATAAACATGATGCATTCTATTTGTTTCTTTGGCTCTGTCAGATCTCTTTGTACTAAAACTTTTGAACTTGTCAGATACAAGGTACACGTCATCTGCAGCTACCTAATCTAGTGTCGGTTTTTACACTGTTGACAAAGTCCTTCACAATACCACTTGCTGCTCAGTGTATTACAAACAGAACTGTTGATTGGTTAATGGTTGTGTAGGCTATTTATTGTGAAGTATGTATCGTAGTAGTGTTTTCAGTATTGATATAGCTTTGGTAAACCTGATATCTGTGATTATTGTATAACTTATATTTAGTTCTGAAATACAATACTGGTCGAAACGTTTTCGTATTTTGTAATATACAAGATAATTGTTTTGTTTTTGAATTTCGCACAAAGCTACTCGAGGGCTATCTGTGCTAGCCGTCCCTAATTTATTAGTGTAAGACTAGAGGGAAGGCAGCTAGTCATCACCACCCACCGCCAACTCTTGGGCTACTCTTTTACCAACGAATATAGGGATTGATTGTCACATTATAACGCCCCCCACGGCTGAAAGGGCGAGCATGTTTGGCGCGACCGTGATGCGAACCCGCGACCCTCAGATTACGAGTCGCACGTCTGAACACGCTTGGCCATGCCGGGCCTTATAAGATAATTATTGTAAAAATGAAATGTAAAAACATGTAGTGCTGTCAAACTGCTTGACCATTCTCCAATTCACTGTTCTACTGGATACCATGGAATGATTGTGTTCTCGCTATTCCTGTCTTAAGATGCTGCAACACTTCTTTAGACCTTTACGTGTCAATCTCATCAAAACATGGTCGTCTGGAGCACTTTCCTGGAGGAAAAAACAACTTTCCTTTAGTCAATGATGCTTCAGGATTCTGGATACAATACACTTGGGATACCTTACTGTCCGGCAATATTTTTTGCTTCATATAATTTTTAGACAGTCGAACAATTTAACGCCCGATAACTTCTGACCCGTGATGAGGCACGTGACACTACAGTTCACATAAAGCAGAAAGAAATTGTTTGAACAAAGTGTTGATTTCTTTCGAAAAAAATTATACCGAATGTACACCCTTTTGTACAATACAGATGTGTATTTGTATTTTGACGAACAAATGCTCAAACATCTATACTGTCCAGAATAACAGCTTGTACGTATTTGTCCAGGATGGTCATATGACTAGAGCGCTCTTCTCACAATCTAACGGTCTCCGATTAGAACATCTGTCGCACCAAACATGCTCACCTTTTCGGCCGTGAGGGGGTTATATTTGTTTGTTTTTGGAATTTCGCACAAAGCTACTCGAGGGCTATCTGTGCTAGCCGTCCCTAATTTAGCAGTGTAAGACTAGAGGGAAGGCAGCTAGTCATCACCACCCACCGCCAACTCTTGGGCTACTCTTTTACCAACGAATAGTGGGATTGACCGTCACATTATACACCCCCACGGCTGGGAGGGCGAGCATGTTTAGCGCGACGCGGGCGCGAACCCGCGACCCTCGGATTACGAGTCGCACGCCTTACGCGCTTGGCCATGCCAGGCCGTGAGGGGGTTATAACCATCATGTAGCTTTGCGCGAAATAAAAGAAAATAAACAAAACTATGCAATCATGCGCTACTTTCTCAGTTAGTACTCGGGCATTTACCCAAAAACTACTCCATGCATGTTAACTACTTTATAGTTTTAACACCGCTACTCATAATAACCATTGAAAACACTATCTGTTCATATCTGGAAGACGGTTTGTAAAGAAACTAGTGAGTAGTACCCATCGATAACTGATTGAATAGTTAAAATTCATCAACGGTTTTTATAGAGAACTTACCCATGTTTCCAAGATGTGGAGCTTATTAATGTGAAAACGGACATCGAACCATAAATCTTATGATTCTAATTCCGAGAACGATAATCAATAGGATACCAGTCCAAATATTATTATTTTTCTTCAATATAGAACGAGAGTTATAATAACATATCAGAAGTTTATTGTAGTTCTATGATACATAACAAGTGGTTGTTTATTTTGAATTTCGCACAAAGCTACACAAGGGCTATCTACACTAGCTGTCCCTAATTTAACAGTGCAATACTACAGGGAAGGCAGCTAGTCATTATCACCTACTGTCAACTCTTGGGCTACTCTTTTACTAACAAACAGAGGGACTGACCGTCACATGGATGAAAGGACGAGCATATTTGGTGTGAGAAGTGTTCGAACCCTCGACCCTCAGATTACGAGTCGTGTGTTATGTCCACCTGGCCATGCCGGCCCAACAAGGAATAAAACATCACACTTGAAGTTTATTATACTATTGTAATATAAACCAAGGGTATAATAAACTGCATTAGATTTAATATAATACTGTAATAAATATAAAGCGAGAGTTATAATAACATATGAAAAGTTTATTGTAATTTTGTAATATATAACAAGGACTGTAGCCTCAAACCATAAGTGTAATATACTACTGTAATATACAACAAAGGGTGTAATAAACCATCTTATAGTTAATATAATTATCTGATTACTTGTGGCGCCTGTGCATTAGATTCGCGCGTGACATGTTCATGTCGTCATGTCTACACCCTGAGAAAGAAGAAAAATAAAATTCTCATGGACAAGAAACGGAGGCGAAACAGGAAATTTGCGATCTCTATTGCAAATCTACATGCACACAGAAAGGAAATGTTCCGAAGCTGGGGGTTGAACATTGCGTAATAAAAGGTTTTTTCCTGTATCATTCAAGCAAGAGTTCCATTTTATTACGATACTGTAATATGCAGGTAGAATAATAACACTTAAAGGGTCTAAGCGTGAGTTATTGGTTGTTGTGATTAAAAATATCCGAATCAATCTATAGATGCTGCCAAGTAAATTGTTTTTAATTTTCCTACAGCTGAGAACTAGAGATGCTTTGCATGGGCTATAGAGATCTCTTTCGTTTAGCTCAGTTTGAGCTAAACATCTTAACAAGTGGGCGCACTTGAAGAAAGAAAATAATAAGTAATGAGTTAACAATACAGAAATTTGAACTTTTAATATTACTCGCTGCTGACTTATCAGTATGTATGGAATCTAATAATGAATTACTAATTGAATTTTTGTAGTGTATTATGTTTTTAGATTATAAGTAGTTCTACATACATTTTCAAAGCTAGAACATTACCTTAATATTATTAAGAATCTATATAATAAAATAACGCATAGCCGAAACTGGGAAGTTTCAGGTAATGTGATTATATATCACGAATCAGTAATTCTCTTAAAATTGACAGTTAATTTAACGCTATAATTTTGGAGTGCCGTAAACGACGGAGAAGCTCGTGAGTTTCAGGAGCAATAACCATTCAAAAGCTAAATACGTTTTCTCTATATCACCTATGATGCTATTAAACCATTTATTTAGTAGAAAGGCACCGAACCATAGAATACTAAGAAAACATTTTCTTATGACATGGAACTTGCTATAATCTTAAAAAAAAAAAAAATTCGATTGCTCTTTGTGACTTTTAAAGAGCACGCTTAAATTTATTTATGTTTTTGTTCTTTGATAACAAGTTTTACACAAGAGCTCACACGAAGACACTGCATTTACTAAATGTTCAAGACTTGTATATTGAAGAAAGACACGGGGTAGGAATTTAATATCACAACTCACAAATCTTGTAGTTCGGTTTAAACGTAGAATCAATATAGCATTCATGAAAAGCCACGTTCTCATTCTGTTCCAACCAAAACGTTTACTTTTATTTCGCGTTTCGTCAAAGTATCAAGACGAAACGTTGTACGATTTCAAGTCAACTTTTTTTTATCTTTTGGAAGAAATGGGCAAAATTGTTTCTTCCGCTTAAATGACATGATAAAAATAATACGTAGAAATAAATAGGCGTTCTGTGCACCGTACGGGCTCGTGACCATCGATTTTTTGTTTTAAAAGAGAAATGTGGATGAAGAAAACAGACAATTTTCATAGGGAATGGATTACACACGACTATAAGTATGGATTACACACGACTATAAGTGTGAATTACACACGACTATAAGTGTGGATTACACACGACTATAAGTATGGAACAATGCATATGTAGACCCATTAACATAAGCGAGAAATATATAAGGTAACATTTCATGTTTATCACGACGCTACACAACACTTTGGAGAAAGAACATGGTGGGCTTGAATTCTATTACAGTAAGCCCCTCGTGATTGTGAGAGAAATGGTTAGTGAAATGCCCATTTTTTTAGATTTAAAACGTGAGCAATATATATATATAGTAAGCACGTTTAGAAGTAACTTAAGTTATAGCAAATTAGCAGAAACGTATACCAAATAACCTGTAACAGGTTTCGTCTCTCTCTTTAGATATTCCAGTAAAGTTTCTAGAAACGACAGAACATTTGAAATCAACCGTATTTCTAATGTGTCAGTTTTCTACAGCAGTTGTACCAGTTTAACTTCTCACAGCTGTTTCTTTCTTACATGTCCTAGTCATTTTACTTTAGCAGTTTTGATCGGTATGACTCCCACTTTGGTACATAAATCTTAACTCTAGTTTGAGTCGTATGACTAGTCACACCAAGTATATGGATTTACACAACAGTTTATCCAAATTCTTACGGTCATTACGTAAACTAAGTTAATGTTACCACTGCCGTAGTTTTATTCACATGACTCTAGTTACATGAACTGTAATGTTACGTTATTGTCATACTGGTCGTATTCACATAACTCTAGTTACGTGAACTGTAATGTTACGTTATTGTCATACTGGTCGTATTCACATAACTCTAGTTACGTGAACTGTAATGTTACGTTATTGTCTTACTGGTCGTATTCACATGACTCTAGTTACATGAACTGTAATGGTACGTTATTGTCTTACTGGTCGTATTCACATGACTCTAGTTACATGAACTGTAATGGTACGTTATTGTCTTACTGGTCGATTACTTGATTTCGCATACACCACCGTTATTAATTATAAATATAATTTTCCTATTTCGGTTTCCATGACATTACTACAATCACATAGTTTTTAACATCTCAACTGGCCCAGCATTGCCAGGTGGTTAGGGGGCTCAACTCGTAATCTGAGGGGCACGGGTTGAAATTCCCGTTCTACCAAACACACTCACCTTTTCAGCCGTGGGATCGTTATAATGTGTTGGTCAATCCAACTATTTTTTGGTAAAAGAGTAGCACAAAACTTGGGGGTGGGTGGTGATGACTAGCTGCCTTCCCTCTTGTCTTACACTACTAAATTAGAGACGGCTAGCGCAGAAAGCCCTCGTGTGGCTTCGTGCAAAATTCAAAATAAACATATCAATTTTTTTTTCCAGTATAGCTGTTCTCACAGTAAGTTATTTCTCTCATTGATATTATGTTCTCTCTCTCTCAGCCATGGGGGCGTTATTATGTAACAATCACTCCAGATATTCGGTAGTAAAAGAGAACCCCAATAGTTGGCGAGTCTTACACTGTTAAGTTCGGGATGAAGCGCGTGGAAAGAATATGGTCGCCACCAGATAAAACTGTGCACGAGAATCATCTCTGATGATAAGTAGCTGACATACTACAATCGCCGACGATGTCACTGGCGTGATATGAACTTCAAACTTTTTGGATATATTACTCTTGTTTTTCTATAGTCGTATATTTAGTTCCTTAGCCTATAGGCCCGGCATGGCTAGGTGGGTTAAGGCGTTCGACTCGCAATCTGAGGGTCGTGGGTTTGAATCCATGTCGTACCAAACATGCTCTTCATTCCAGCAGTGGAGGCGCTATAATGTGACGGTCAATCGAACTATTCGTTAGTAAAAGTGTAGCCCAAGAATTGGAGGTGGGTGTTGATGACTAGCTGCCTTTCCTCTAGTCTTACACTGCTAAATTAGGGACGGCTAGCGCAAATAGCCCTCGTGTAGCTTTGTGCAAATTTCAAAAACAAACTTAGCCTGTAATCAGTATATCATGTCTTCAACTCTTATTTAGATGACTCTAGTACCATGACCTTTAGTGTTACTTCACTGTAACAGTTTTCACTCGAGCGACTTATGTCACATCGATATAATTGGTTCAATCACTGTTTAAATGTTTACTAGAACATCGTTAGGTTTTCTTTGACTTTAATGTTACAGTATTGTATCATATTTATGCACGTGACGCTAGTCAATCAGTTGCGATTTTACACTTGTTCACATGATCCGCGCCGTCTCACACATTGGGAATCATACAGTTATCCAATGTGTATGATTCTAGTCGCGTTAACTTCGATGATTTAACATTTGTCTAAGCCAACTGTGATAATTCAATTTATGTTTAACTTCTTAATCTGTTGAATCTTGTAAGAAGAAATCGCATGAGAACGTTACGTCAGTTTTTAACTTATATGATCACAGTTTGTTTGAAGTTAAGCGCAAAACTACACAATGAGCAATCTGTGATATGTCCACCAGAGGCACCGAGTTTCTGGCGTTGTAAGTCCACAGACATACCTCTGTGTCACTGGCAGAATTTGAACACACACATAGAAACACTCATGAATGAATAATTCACTCATATTCTAGTTAAATGTCTTTAGTCACCTCAACATTACACAATACTTCACTGTCTCAGCCATCTTGAAATAACCAAAGAATGTGTGTTTCTGGATTTTGAACGTTATCCTTTTTTCCTTTGTTCAGTGTACGGCGTCACCTTGTGAGATGTGTTCTATAACAGCATTGGTCAGGCTTAGTCGATGCCATAGTTCAGCCAGCAAAGAATATTTCAATTTTAACCCATGGTCAAGATATAGCACTGAAGTACTCTCTCAGGCATGAAATATCAGCTTATAAAGGAATAAAGGGTTGAAATGACTAGGTAAAGGAAATGTCAGACATTTTGAACTGTAGGGTTGGTTGGAATGACTAGGTAGAGGAAATGTCAGATACCGTGAGCTACACGGTTTAAGATAATATAATAAGGAACTGTCAGATATTTTGAACCGTAGGGTTGGTTGAAATGACGAGGAAAAAGAACTGTCAGACATTTTGAACAGTAGGGTCGGCTGAAATGACTAGGTAAAGAAAATGTCAGACATTTTGAACTGTAGGGTTGGTTGGAACGACTAGGTAAAGGAAATGTCAGACACCGTGAGCCACACGGTTTAAGATAATAAAATAAGGAACTGTCAGATATTTTGAACCGTAGGGTTGGTTGAAATGACTAGGTAAAGGAACTGTCAGACACCGTGAGCCACATGATTGAAGATAATAAAATAAGAAACTGTCAGTCATTTTGAACCGTAGGATTGAAATTAATAAAAAAACGGTCGCTAAACATGCTCGCCCTCCCAGCCGTGGGGGCGTATAATGTGACGGTCAATCCCACTATTCGTTGGTAAAAGAGTAGCCCAAGAGTTGGCGGTGGGTGGTGATGACTAGCTGCCTTCCCTCTAGTCTTACACTGCTAAATTAGGGACGGCTAGCACAGATAGCCCTCGAGTAGCTTTGTGCGAAATTCCAAAAAACAAAACAAACAAACAATATAAAGCGGATATGTTCAGAAATCGTGAACAACAGGGTTGAAGATACAAGAACAAGGCAGTGTCAGACAACTTAAAAGAAGAGCTCTTACAATCATGACTTTATTTATGACTTGAAACTATAAAAATAGTTCACATGATGAAAGTTCATGTGTTTTGTGTATTTAGGGAATGAGAGTCAACGCTTTCGTTAACACTATTTTAATAACATCTATGTTCATATCTACTTTAATGTTATAATTCTCATTTATCTCTAATTACTACATTATTGTTGAAGGTCTTAGGGCCATGACTAATATCATATTAACATTGGTTTGTATACCAATGTTAAACTTATAACAACTTTGGTGATTAAATTGTTATCAGTGTTTTTACAGATATGACTATCTCTAAGCACACTAATTTTATAGGTTATATTACTAAATGAGTTTCGTTTTCATGATTATAATCAAATCAGCTCCCATGGTAGCATTATCATTTCATGTTTAAAGTTGTATTCACTTCACTCTAGTGATGTCGTGATGGTTATATCACTATTGCAGTGGTTACATGCATGAATCTGGTCACAGCAAATTTGGGGATTTTACAATGTTAATATTTTCACACACATGACTCTAGTGAAAAAAAAATATTATATTACTGTCAATATTCCCACAGTTGTGACTCCAGTCATGTTTCAATTACGATTGTAGTCGTATCAAACACGTGTTATTAGAGTAGGGTATATCTATCTATATAAAAATTGTTTGAGCCATTTCAAATCAGATTCTAGCAATATCAAGCAAAGGTTAATAAGGTAAAGTGTAAGTTGTAATAGTTAGCTCAAGTCAGATTATATTCACATAAAACAAGTGCTATTAAAGTAATGTATACATAAATATATATATACATCAGTTCTTAGAGTCAGTTCAAGTCACATTCTAGTCATATCAAAAATGTGTTATTAAGGTAGTAATTATTCTGGTAACATCACTTTGAAGGGTACATTACTTACTAGGTTTGAAGTAATTGTTCTAGTGATATCAGCATGAATGGTACATTACTTATTAGGTTTGAAGTAATTGTTCTAGTGATATCAGCATGAATGGTACATTACCTATTAGGATTGTAGTAATTATTCTAGTGACATCAGTATGAAAGGTGCATTACTTATTAGTTTTACAGTAATTATTCACGTGACAAAAGTTTCAATCGTAATTTACTTATTAGGTTTGTGGTAATTATTCTAGTGACATCAGTATGAAAGGTACATTACTTATTAGGTTTGTAGTAATTATTCTTTTGTCATCAGTTTGAATGGTATATTACTTATTAGGTTTACAGTACTTATTCTAGAGATATCAATATGAAAGGACATTACTCATTAAGTTTGTAGTAATTATTCTAGTGACATCAGTATGAATGGTACATTACTTATTAGATTTGTAGTCATAATACTAGTGACATCAGTATGAAAGGTACCTAGCTTATTAGGTTTCTAGTATTCATTCTGGTGATATCAGTATGAATCGTACGTTACTTACTAAGTCTGTAGTAATTATACTAGTAACATCAGTATGAATGGCATCTTACTTATTAAGTTAGTAGTAATTATTCTAGTGATATCAATATGAATGGAATAATACTTACTAAGTCTGTAGTAATTATTCTAGTGACATAAGTTTCAATGGTACCTTTTTTATTAGGTTAGTAGTAATTATTCTAGTGAAACAAGTATGAATTGTACATTATTATTAAATTTGTTATAATATTCTAGTGACATCAGTATGAATGGTACTTTACATTTTAGGTTTGTAAGAATTATTCTTTTCACATGATTTGATTGTTATATTACTTATTAGATTTACAGTAATTATTCTAGTTACTACAGTAACAATGGTACATTTCTTTATAGGTTTGTAGGAATTATTCTAGTGATATCAGTATGAATGGTACATTACTTACTAAGTATGTTCTAATTATTCACCTGAGATCAGTATGAATGGTACGTTACTTACTAAGTCTGAAGTAATTATTCTAGAGAAATTAGTATAAATAGTACATTACTTTTTAGGTTTACAGTAATTATTTTAGTGAAATCACTATGAAAGGAACACTATTTATTAGATTCATAGTAATTATTCTAGTGACATCAGTATGAATGGTACATTATTATTAAATTTGTAGTAATTATTCTAGGGACATCAGTATGTATGTTACATTACTTATCAGTTTTACAGTAATTATTCTAGGGACATCACTATGAATGGTTTCTCACTTATTAGGTTTGTTGTAATTTTTCTTCTCACATGCGTTTGAATGATATATTACTTATTAGGTTTACAGTAATTATTCTAGTGATATCAGTATGAATGGTACATTACTTACTAAGTATGTTCTAATTATTCCCATGAGATCAGTATGAGTTGTACCTTACTTATTAGGTTTATAGTAATTATTCTAGTGAAATCAGTATGAATGGTACATTACTTATTAAGGTTTTAGTAATTATTCTAGTGACATCAGTGGGTACCTTACTTACTAACTCTGTAGTAATTATTCCAGTGACATTAGTATGAAGGGTACATTACTTTTTAACATCGAACTATTTATTCTAGTAACATCAGTATAAATGGTACATCACTTATTAGGTTTGTATTAACTATTCACGTGACATCATTATGAAGGGTACTATACTTACAAAGTCTTTATAATTATCACGTGACATCAGTATGAATCGTACAGTACTTACTAAGTCTGTAGTAATTATTCTAGTCATATCAGTATGATTGGCTTATTACTTATAATGTTTGTAGTAATTATTCTAGTGACATCAGTGTGAATGGTTTATTACTTATTAGGTTTGAAGTAATTATTCGAGTGAAATCAATATGAATGGAATAATACTTACAAAGTCTTTTTAATTATTCACGTGACATCTGTATAAATCGTATGTTACTAACTAAGTCTGTAGTAATTATTCTAGTGACATAAGTTTCAATGGTACCTTTTTTATTAGGTTAGTAGTAACTATTCTATTGAAACAAGTGTGAATGGTACATTATTATTAAATTTGTATTAATTATTCTAGTGACATCAGTATGAATGGCATCTTACATTTTAGGTTTGTAGTAATTATTTTTTTCACCTGAGTTTGAAAGTTATATTACTTATTAGATTTACAGTAATTATTCTAGTTACTTCAGTAACCATGGTACATTTCTTTATAGGTTTGTAGGAATTATTCTAGTGATATCAGTATGAATGGTACATTACTTATTAAGTATATTCTAATTATTCACCTGAGATCAGTATGAATTGTACCTTACTTATTAGGTTTGTAGTAATTATTCTAGTGACATTAGTATAAATAGTACATTACTTTTTTAGGTTTGTAGTAATTATTTTAGTGAAATCAGTATGAAAGTTACATTATTTATTAGGTTTATAGAAATTATTCTAGTGACATCAGTATGAATGGTACCTTACTTATTAAATTTATAGTAATTATTATTGTCACATGAGTTTGATGGTATATTACTTATTAGGTTTACAGTACTTATTCTAGAGACATCAGTATCAATGGCACATTACTTATTAGGTTTCTAGTAATTATTCTCTTGATATCACTGTGAATGGTACCTTACTTATTATGTTTGTAGTATTCATTCTAGTCATATCAATATGAATCGTACGTTACTTACTAAGTCTGTAGTAATTGCTCTTGTGACATTAGTATGAATGGTACTTTACTTATTAGGTTTGTAGGAATTATTCTAGTGATATCAGTATGAATGGTACATTTCTTATTAGGTTTGTAGTAATTTTTCTAGTGACATCAGTATCAATGGTACCTTACTTATTAGGTTTGTAGTAATTATTCTAGTGGCATAAGTGTGAATGGTACACTAGCTATTAAGTTTGTAGTAATTATTCCAGTGATATCGGTATGAATGGTACATTTCTTACTAATTCTCTAGTAATTATTCTAGTGACATCAGTATAAATGGTATATTACTTATTAAGTTTGCAGTAATTATTCTGGTCACATCAATATTAATGGTACATTACTTACTAAGTCTGTAGTCATTATTCTAGTCATATCAGTATGAATGGTTTATTACTTATTAGGTTTGTAGTAATTATTCTGGTAACATCAGTATGAATGGTTTATTACTTATAAAGTTTGTAGTAAGTATTCTAGTGATAGCAGTATGAATGGTACATTACCTTATAAGTCTGTAGTAATTATTCTAGTGACATCAGTATAAGTGGTAGATTACTTATTAAGTTTGTAGTAATTATTTTAGTGACATCAGTATGAAATTTACATTATTTATTAGTTTTGCAGTAATTATTCTTGTGACATAAGTAAGAATGGTACATTACTTTATAGGTTTGTGGTAATTTTTTTAGTGAGATCAGTATGAAAGGTACATTACTTATTATGTTTGCAGTATTTATTCTAGTGACATCAGTATGAATGATACATTACTTATTAAATTTGAAGTAATTATTCTAGTGACATCAATACGAATGGTACATTACTAACTAAGTCTGTAGTAATTATTCTAGTGACATCAGTATAAATGATACATTACTTATGAGGTTTGTAGTAATTATTCTAGTCACATCGGTATGAATGTTTTATTACTTATTAGGTTTGTAGTTATTATTCTAGTGACATTAGTATGAATGGTTCTTCCCTTATTAGGTTTGTCGGAATTATTCTGGTGATATAAGTATGAATGGTACATTACTTATTAGTTTTACAGCAATTATTCTAGTGACATAAGTAAGAATGGTACATTACTTTATAGGTTTGTAGTAATTATTCACGTGACATCAGTATGAATCCTACATTACTTTTTAGATTTGTAGTAATTATTCTAGTGACATCAGTATGAATCCTACATTACTTTTTAGCTTTGTAGTAATTATTCTAGTGACATCAGTGGGAATGGTACCTTACTTATTAGGTTTGTAGTAATTATTCTAGTGATATCACTATGAATGATACATTACTTACTAAGTCTGCCGTAATTATTCTAGTGACATCAGTATGAATGGTTCATTACTTTTTTAAGTTTGTAGTAAGTATTTTCGTGACATCAGTACGAATGGCACCTTACTTATTAAGTTTGTAGTAATTATTCTAGTGACATCAGGATGAATGGTACATTTATTCTTAGTTTTACAGTAATTATTCTAGTGACATCATTATGTATGGTACATTACTTATTCGGTTTGCAGTAATTATTCTAGTAACAACAGTTTGTAGGGTACATTACTTGTGAGATTTACAGTAACTATTCAAGTCACCCAACTTTCATGTTCGTGTTTTGATCGTTTCACTCGAAGTCCAGTGTTTTACTCACTTCGCTAATATTATGATTATTGATTCGTACTTTAATATCGAAGCTCAAAGCATCAATCACGGTAATTAATTAAACTTTATATTTCAGGATGTTCTCTGTTTAGATGTTCCAAACTGAGAAAACAATGGGTTTGTTTTATTGGTTCTTCCCAATATGTGTGAAATATGTGTTGTACAAAAGTGACCAGAGAGTGTTTCCAATTTGGTTTCTCCACGATCTCATCGTGACGTTGATCCAGTTACTAAACCTGCGTGTAAAATGTCCTCCACGTGTATAATAATTACCCTCAGCAGAGTGATATTGCAACATAACTTGATTACAAGGTTCTTTCTCCGCAAGATGTCCTTTCTAAGAGTAACATACAGACTAGTCTCCTGGAATGAAGTTCTGTGACAGATATGGAGCTACACTTTAATGTATGTTGTCCCTTCTGTTTATTAATTTGTGTTTCAGGAAGCGTAGTTTAATGATGGGTTTCGTTATACTTCCATCGTATTCTAAAGTAGGTTCAAAATACGTTCCGAAAACATTGACATTGTTAATGAATTAATAATTAAAAATCTTGTTAGATACGCCATAGTTGTAACGACATATGTAAAAGAGAGAGGACATTTTATTGTTTAACTGCTACTCCTATTTTTCCCCAATAATGCTCTTGAATTCTTACTGTGGTGGTTATTTTATTTACGTCTTCGGTACTTAGGGAGTTGCCTGTCATTTAGAGTATCCGAGTTCGAATCCCCGTCGCACCAAACATGCTCGCCCTTTTAGCCGTGAGGTGTTATAATGTGACCGTCAGTCCTACTGTTCGTTGATAAAAGAGTAGTCCAAGAGTCGGCGGTGAGTGGTGATGACTAGTTGCCTTCCATCTAGTCTTAAACTGCTATATTAGGGAAGGCTAGCCCAGATAGCCCTCGTGTAGTTTTGCGCTAAATTAAAAACAAACAAACAGTTAAAGTGGGATAATATTCAGATGAGTTAATATTATTTGATACAAAGTTATTGTTTTCCCTATCACCCTACGTAAGAACATTCATTAACTAAAAATAGTAGTTAATGTATACCATCTTCTTCATAGTGTTTTTTTTAGTGATTCATCTGCTGATTCAAAGCAGTCGCAATGAATCATACAATTTTGATGAATATATTCACAGCTACAGAGCTTATTGTTATTTCATAACGTTTTTTTCTGAAAGTCTTAAATTGTTTCTTTTGACTGCAACGTTTGCTTTGATTGGTTCTTGTTAAACCTCACAACAGGTATTGAAACCCCGATTTTAGAGTTATGAGCCTGCATAGTTACCTATGAGTAATTTAGAGTGGGGACTTTGACTGCAACAGCTGAGCAGAGCTGACTTTATAAAATGACTTAGGCTTCGATTTATACTGTTATAACTAAAATCCATTATTTATATTATGTTATTGTCTCTAGTTCAATGTTTGTAATCTGTTATTGTGTATAATCTATTATTTCTAATCCGTTATTATCTATAATCCATTATTTCTAATCCGTTATTATCTATAATCCATTATTTCTAATCTGTTTTTTGTCTCTAATTCATTATTTATATCCTGTTATTGTCAATAATCTATTATTATTCTTTATAATCCATTATTTATATCTTGTTATGTCCCCCCGCTGGACACAGCAGATAGCCCGAAGTGGCTTTGCTATAAAAAAACACATATCCTGTTATTATCTAAAATCCATTAAGTATAATCTATTATTATTATTTATAATCCATTATCTATAACCTATTATTGTCTATAATCTATTATCTATAATCTTCTAATGTTGATATGATACATACAACTTTAAAATATTTTTTTTTCTAAAGTCATTTCTTTAATGTATATGGACACTGTTATCCTCCAGATATTCACAATATTAGTCACATATAGCACACATTTCAACTCCTATACAGACTGTACAACGCATGGAATGTAGACAGAAACCGTTTCTTATGATATAAACTACTTTTCAAAATGTATTTCATGCTGAGATTCTAAAAGAGTAAATCTTTTGGTATGTAAGTAGTGATGGCGGCCACTTCTATTATTATCAGGTACTTTCCTCTTTTGTATTGTAGCTAATCACTGATATTGTTGAAAACTCTAAAATATATACTCCTCTCTTTCCATTATTTAACTATTGACTGTGGGTGGTGAACATCAGGCAGGTGGCAGCACTGCCCTTTTAGAATGGGTCGTATTTTTCATGTTATCTAAAATATGTTTTTCAATAACCATATCCCTACAGTAATATACAGTGTTTCTTTTTACAACCAACATCTTTTTAATGATTAAGACATTAGATTTCATGATCTATGTAGTAGCCATATTACGATTCTAGAATACTGAAATGATCAGAATTCTTAATGTGAGTTGTAAATAAAACTGGACTCAGTATTTTCTGTAAAAATTAAAGATAAATATCTTAATTATATTTTCTTTCTTTAACCTGTTGACTGCCAAGTATTTCAGCTGCTACAATACAACTCTAATGCTTCTTCATTTTGCAACTATTTTCGTGACGCCATTTTGGATCGAAAGTGAAACAATTTGTAAGTAGGTCAAATGGGTGTAAGGTGCTGACATCTAGCGTTGAAGATAGGTATTATTGAGAACGAATTGACTCGTCCGTGGCACTGTGTTACCGATCGGCTTGGACGAGTTATCTCGTCTACGGCACTGAACAGGTTAATAATGTCTCGATGAGTGAAATACAGAAATTTGAAAATAACTCAAATAAAGTACAAGATTTGGGGTTTTCACAGAGTATTTTTTTTCAACAAAACAAAAGAAACTCTGACATTTATTCGTTTAATGTTGAAATTAAAATACCTCCACAATATTTCTACGTTCTTACCATATATATAAATATATCTTTTTTTGCATTTTAAAGACACGCAATTCACAGAATACAAAATGAATTCGTTAAGTTTTCATGTGTTGAAAGAAAGCATAAAGGAAATTGTTTGTTTGTTTTGAATTTCGCACAAAGCTACTCTAGAGCTATCTGCGCTAGCCGTCCCTAATTTAGCAGTATAAGACGAGAGGGAAGACAGCTAGTCATCACCACCCACCACCAACTCTTTTATGAACAAATGGTAGGATTGACCGTAACATTATAACGCTCCCTCGGCTGAAAGTGCAAGCACGTTTGATGTGATGGGGATTTGAATCCGCGACCTTCTAATGAATAGTCGAATGCCTAAACCCATCTGACGTGCGGGCCATATAGGAAATAAATACAATGATATATCTAATTTTAATTTGCTCAAAATTATTCAACTAATTTTACCTGTCGGATTCCACCTGTTGAGCTGAATGTTCTTCATAATTCTCATTAACTAAAAAAATACAGCCTCGTGTCCCTCTTTAATCTCAGTTAACTCAGGTTTATTGTTGTCATGTTTCGTCTGTTGAGTCTCATAAGACTTTACCGCTTGTGTGTCATACACTTATTTTACTACTCCACAATTAAGCCTAACTTGCTATTTTAAGGTCTCATAAATAGAATTATGCATATTTCTCTTTAACCTAATTACTTGTCTAAACCAATTGGTTCATCTATTGTGGTTTTTTTAGGTCTCACCGGTTTAACTTATTATGATTTTTTCAGTGCTATTTTGTACTATTAATGCGCCATTTGAAGGCAGCTGTAAATAGTTTTCTTAATAAGCTGAGCCTCAATTGTTTTATTAGGATTTAATTACGACAGTTTTCATTACAATTTTTTTCCATCTAACTTTTACCAGTATTGAGCAATTATGGAATCTCTGATAGATGTTGTCTTTAACGTTTCAGATAACCAAGTCAGATTTTTACTTATGTTTCATTGCCAGTGGTATTAAGTCTATGACTCATTTTGTTTCTTCCTACCAAATGCCAAAACAAAACCAAAACGATTCGGTTTAAACTTCAAAACAGACGTTCTTACAGGGCTTTCTAGTTCCACTTGTCACAACTGAAACCACGAAGATGGTTTCCACCTTAACCTATCCGTAGCGACAATTTTTGATGCCAAAGCTTCTCATGGGAAGACATCTTCGTAAAACTCGTTTTGTTAACTTTCCTGGGTTCAACACTTTTCTGCCAACTCAGGATAAGGTGTGATAAATCAGAAAATAACAAACAATACTCATGTGCATTATGTGTGAAAAAAAATTCTGCGAGTTTCTGACATGGAGGAACTAGTTGTAATCAGAAACAATGATTTGTTTTGTTGTACGCATTCCTTGAACTATCTCCAAATATTGTGAAAATTACTTTATACATAAGATAAAACCGTTATATGAATTTAGTTACTTTTTTAACACAAAATTGTCAGTTATCTAATATTGCTAGCATGATCTCTAAAATCTCAAAAGTGTGTTTTCTTAAAGCAAAGCCACATCGGGCTATCTGTCGATCCCACCGTAAGGAATCGAACCCTGATTTTAGCGTTGTAAA
>NC_134828.1:111383492-111443937 GCF_004210375.1 Tachypleus tridentatus
TGTAAATTTGACCGTTTTTACATAGAAAATATGTTAATTTCTAAATTTCATTATCTAGGTCACAAAAAGCAAAGTTTGAAGGGAATATTGGCCATTTGTGTACTTTTACAACATAAGCAATTAAGAAATAACACATACTATCAGGAAAAATCTGTGTTACATAGTGTAATAACACATACTATCCAGGAACAAAATCTGTGTTACATAGTGTAATAACACATACTATCCAGGAACAAAATCTGTGTTACATAGTGTTATAATTGTTCTAAAAAATCTTTTTCGCTTACATTTACGATAGGGACATTAAGATGCGGTGTGAATTGTAGGTTTATTAATTAACCTACTTTCATTTGGACATGCATTTGCTAGTTTGTTGATTGATGAAATGAAGGAAAACGAACCACAACCGTACTGTTTTGACTTCCAGTGGTACAGTAGCGTATTTCTGGGCTCACAATGGTACAAATCGGATTTCAATACGAGTGATGGCCAGAGTACAGATGGTTCACTGTGTAGCTTTGTGTTTAATGTCAAGGCCCTGCATGGTCAGCTGGTTAAGGTGCTCGACGTAATCTGAGGGCCGCGGGTTCGAATCCCCCGGCACACCAAACATGGTCGCCCTTTCAGCCGTGAGAGCGTTATTAAAATGCAGTCAATTCCACTCTTTGTTGGTAAAAGAGCAGCCCAAGAGTTGGTGATGGGTGGTGATGACTAGTTGCCTTCCCTCTAGCCTTAAATTGCTAAATTAGGAACAGCTAGTGCAGATAGCTCTCGTGCTGGTTTGCGCGAGATTCAAAAGCAACAAACTGTGTTTGTTGTCTTGTATTAAGTTCATATTGTTGATATACTTGTGCAATGTTTACCTGGTTTTTCTTATCGTTTCATTATAATAATATTTACATCACACTGAGGTCAGCTACAAAATGTTGAATCTTCCACTGTAGTTATTATGTTTGACTCGGTTTTTTTGTTTTATGCAAATGATATAGTGTTGCACACTTGAACAGGTGCCAGTTCTTTCAGTAACCATGGTGTCCTGGTGGAAGCACGTTAAGTTTACGGACTTACAACACTAAAATATAGTGTTAGATTCTGTGCATTAAAAGGTAGTTTAATGTGACATTGCTCATGAATAAAGAAACAAACAAATTAATAATAATTCATATTAAATTAGGGTTAGCTTTCGATTATCTCGCACTCTTTGGCTTCCGTTACTTTCTCGTACTTGATTTTCTGATGTCGTATAACTTGGCACCACGATTTAGAAGGCATGGTTTGAGGGCTATCTGCGCTAGCCGTTTCTAATTTAGCAGCGAAAAACTAGCGGGAAAGCAGCTAGTAATCACCACCCACCGCCAACTCTTGGGTTACTCTTCTACCAAAGAATAGTCAATGGACCGTCACATTATAACGCCCCCACGGCTGAAAGGACGAGCATGTTTGTTGCAACAGGGACTCGAACCCACGACTCTCAGGTTACGAGTAGAGTGCCTTAACTACCTGGCCATGCTGGGCTTATTTAGAGAAACGTCTTCGTTACTCAAATACGAAGTTGATGAATAAATTATTTAAAACCTTAGTCATACGGGTACAAAATAATGGATAAATAAGATAGTATGAATAACACTGTTGACATCGAAAACGACAGAGGAAAAAAATACAGAACGATGAAAGTTTTGCAGTCTTAGTTTTTACATTTCAAAAGTGTGTCTTAACTTTATTTCTCACAAAGAAACAGACTCGAGTGTATTTGTAAACAGCTGCGCGAAATTTCGCATTGAAACTTACACTTGAATAATTTCCAATTGCAATAAGTTTTGTTGTTTTTGGATTCGATAAATCATTAATTCGTTACATACTTCCAGAAGTGAACATTTAATTTTATCAAATACTTGATTCACAGTCGTTCTTGTTTTTTTCAATAAGACGAATTTCGTGTATTAACAGACACCATCAACCAACAGACAGTACTGTTGACAATGAGTACATTTTAAAAGGTGATATATTTAATCGAAGCCTATTTATATAATTCCTATGCAAGCCACTTATCAGTTGTTGTGATAAAACTTGAAACGCGCCCGGCATGGCCAGGTAGTTAATGCACTCGACTCGTAATTGAGGGTCGCGGGTTCGAGTCCCCATCACACCAAACATGCTCGCCATTTCAGCCGTGGGGACGTTATATTGTGACAGTAAATCCCTTATTCGTTGGTAAAAGAGTACCTCAAGAGTTGGCGGTGGGTGGTGATGACTATCTGCTTTCCGTCTAGTCTTACACTGCTAAATTAGGGACGGCCAGCGCAGACAGCCCTCGTGTAGCTTTGCGCGAAATTCAAATCAAAGACATTTGAAACCTTAATATCAGCTACGAATACCACGTGCTCATGACGTATGAGTATTACATATTTTCATCATATTTATTTGCTATGAAAGAAACTACGTCACAAAGACCACTACTTCCGTTTATTTCAGATAGAGAAATACCGTTGCTCAGAGGAAAATATGGGAACGTCCACTAGTTTACAGTCTCTACATACAATAGCCACTTTGAAATACTTCATTCAACAGGCCAGCTTCCTACGCCGATCTGCGACGAAAATCTACTATTAGTCGATTGAAAGCTTGGAAGTTTGTAGCATATCAATAAAAACATTGGTTAGAGATTTATAATGGTTAGGACGAGAGTTGAAAATTCTGTAACGTATAAATGAATCCACTGCTTACAGGCTATAATTACGTAAGTCGAAGGCTTAGATGTTCATAGCATATTAGTGAAGTCACTGTTTACAGTTACTAGGACGAAGATCTAGATGTTCGAAACATATAAACAAAGTCAATGTTTACATATAATAGTGACTAGGACGAGGGTTTAGAAGCTTACAACGCATAACAAAAGTCAATGTTTACTGATTATAGTGACTAGGACGAGGGTTTAGAAGCTTACAACGCATAACAAAAGTAAATGTTTACTGATTATAGTGACGTAAACGAGGGTTTAGAAGCTTACAACGCATAACAAAAGCCAATGTTTACTGATTATAGTGACTAGGACGAGGGTTTAGAAGCTTACAACGCATAACAAAAGTCAATGTTTACTGATTATAGTGACGTGAACGAGAGCTTATAAGCCAATCATGCATGAGAAAATTTGTATAAACCACATTTCAAGTTGTGGTGAAAACATCACCGAGACAAACATACTAAAACCACAAGAGGGTCTAATTCTCACTGATATAAAACTTGATAAAAATATTACAATAAACTGGCGACGGACGTTTTATAAAAATGAGTCTTATTTTCGTGGATTATTTATGTGGGTGGGACAGTGATAAGCAACCGTCATTCAATATGTAAAGCATTTCCTATGCACAATAACCCTACGATTTTACTTTCTATGGATGCCTTATAATACTTAGTGGTTATTTACATATCAATACCACGTCAGCGACGAACTACATTACTGACAAACGTAGCCGAAAACACACAGAAAAAACACCACCAAAACTTTACCCAGCGAACCGGTGTAACATCGTACTGTGTGCGCTGTGTCGTGTCTTATTAACTATTCGGTTTGGAATGGTAACAACATTCTAGTGTCCAGAGATTTTATCGTATAACTCCATTGAGCACTCATGAGAACCATTCTTAAAGCACTTGTAAGAATTATATTACTATCCACTCTGCAGACATATCGCGAGCAGACTAGTTTGAGTATAGGATTAAGAAAAGCTGGAGATAAAATCAGATGTTTCTGACAAAGTAATAAGTCATTAAGTTTTTTTTTCTTTTATTGGATTGATATTTGAAACCAAATCCAAGTTCATTACGTTTAAGTAGCTGCTCCAGGTGTTCAGCAGAACGCCACAAGAGGGCGGTATATTTGTCGACAACGTTATAATTCTATGCATTGGAACAAGAGGGCGCATTATTAAAGTCATGTTGCTAGACCGGATGTTGTCAATTGACTATATCACTTGGACCATTAAAGTTTTAAGATAAAATTAATGAAGTAAAATATATATGTTTTTTACTAGCACGATTATTATTTGTAAAATTTAAAATACATGATAAAAAAACAACTTTAACAACTGTACATGTCTCTGTGTGAATAATTCTTCAATCTTCCGGATAAGTGTGCGTGTTTTTCTTATAGTAAAGCAATATAGGGCTCTCTGCTGAGTTCACAGAAGGGAATAGAACATTGATTTTAGCATTCTAAATCTGTAGACTTATCGCTGTACCAGCGATGTACTTCAGGATAAGAGACATGAAGATTTTCTTGAGTGTATGTACGTGTATAATGAGCATTTTTTTATAGTGACGTCAATCACATAAACGATTTCCAAAACTTTATTTCCATGGTTCGTGGGCCTAAATTTCTGTTTATATTAATTTTGTTTTGATCCATTTCGAGATTCTCTTGTGTTTGTTTGTTTGTTTTGAATTTTGCGCAAAGCTACATGAGGAATATCTGCGCTAACCGTCCTTAATTTAGAAGTTTAACACCAGAGAGGGGAGGTAGCTGGTTATTTGCCACTCACCGCCAACTCTTGGGCTACTCTTTTACCAACGAATAGTGGGATTGGCAGTCACATTATAACGCTCCCATGGCTGAAAAGGCGAGCATGTTTGGTGTGACGGGGATTCGAACCTGCGACCCTCGGATTACGAGTTGAGTGCCTCAACCACCTCTGATGTTTAGTTCGTCTCTTTTCAGTTACCTGTTTAAGTGTTTTTAAATTATTCCAGTAAATACTATGTTTGCTACATTCTGCCAAACTGATTCACCCGTTTTAATTTATCCACAATATTCTGAGGTTTTTTTTTCTAAATTTTAAGTTCCTACTTATCTGTCCAATATAACTTAGATTACAAGTACATGTGTAAAATTATTTTTTTTTTTTTTGCAAAATTATATTGATTAAAACGTTTTCTATCCTTATAAATATTTTCATGTCTTGTACACGTATTGATTTAATGCTATTGTGAGGAAAACAGGGAATTTATTGTTGAAAAATATGAAATAAGATTTAAAAGGAACAATGGAGTTGCTACAATATATCATTTAACCCTAAGTCACGACCAGCCACTTACAAGCGTTACAAGCGCCTTCAGTAAGAATATTCAAACCACGTTGGATGAAACAATAAATCACAGATAAAGTTAGGGTTAGCATTTATTCTAACCATCTGGACAAATTACTGAGTACGTATTTAGAAAATAAGGAACTGCTTCCATGATCTTAAACAACATAGAAAACGCCAATGAAAGAAAAAATAACATAATTTTGGATGAGTCTTTCAAAACTGACGCCTGTGTATTAGAATTATTTATTTGTAATGATAATTATAAGTTATCAAATATTAATTTTGATCGACTTAAAACCGATCAGTTATTTTTTGACTCTCAATAATGTGCTCTCAGTGACGTGTTGGAGAGCACATCTCTGACTCTTAATAAAGATATACAAAGAAGATTGTTTTGTTTGTTTTTTTGAATTTCACACAAAGCTACACGAGGGCTATCTGTGCTAGTCGTCCCTAATTCAGCAAAGACTAGAAAGAAGGCAGCTAGTAATCACCACCCACCGCCAACTCTTGGGCTACTCGTTTACCAACGGCTGAAAGGGCGAGCATTTTTAGTGCGACGAGTATTCGAACCCGCGACCCTCAGATTACGAGTCAAACGCCTTAACCCACCTGGCCATGCCGGGCCTTTTTTTTTAAGATAACGGACATAGATGTACTTTGACAGAGCACAGCGAACACTCAGGGAAAATTTTCTCTCTCAGCCTGTGACCATTTAAGTACACGAACATTACTTTTTTATGTTTGACTGTATACTGAGTCATACTTATACCAGTAGGACTGGCAGTTCTTATGCTTAAGCGTGAAAAGTTTATATTTAACAAATACAACCAAGTAAGTGCCTACTTGTGCAATAAAATCCTGAATTGTAAGTCAGATGGATTCAGTAAGGAGCTCAATAGGGTCTACGAATTTTACGAGTGTTACTATTATGGATGTGTTATGTATTATAATTCTCATACACAGAAATTAGTTTTAAATAGAGCCACGTGGTTTGTCAGAAAGTGTACTTTAAAGATACAACATCAACTTGAAGCTCTACGGTACAAGGTTTTATTGATTTTGGAGGATGAGTTTCAGAAGATTAAATCTAGTGATTTAGACTTGATAAATTCCTTAAAACCACATATAAGTCTCCAACCTTGACATGCGAGATGTCTTCTATAGAATAAGAGTGAACGAAACATCTGAATGATGTAAAGAAAGGAGAAAAGATTGCACATCCATACATCCATAAACAAGCAAATCCTGTGAGTATCCGGTTGGATGGACATCCTGCTATCATAACAACAGATTTCAGTGATTAAAAAAATATTTTGGTTTTATAAAATGAAACATTCTAACACCAAGAAAACTCTATTATTCCGTTTTGCTTTTTAGAACTAATGGTAAATTAATGTTTCATCTATGTAAATAATGTGTAGATTCAAGATGGCCACCACCACGTAATTACTACGGTGATGAGAGTACTTTAATCGGTACCCGGATCACTGAAAAAGTGAAAAAAGTCCAGTCGAGTGTAGTTGCCAGGTGATAAAATATATTACATTATCATTTTCCTGTTAAGCCAAGAGATCTTTTAAATATCAGTAGATGTCCCGATGTGGCTTTGCTATAAAGAAAAACACGCACACTCTTTTAAAGAATTATATTAATAAATTTCTTAAAATAGAGCAAGAAATTTCTGGTTGGCGCTCTCACTGTGTTCAACTGGAGGCAGAACAAAATTACATTGGTGTAGTACAAAGAAAGGAGTGAAGGTGATCCCATGAAACACAGTATTTAATTTAGGAAAAAGATCTTAATTCTGTTAGAGAGGACGAACCATGACTTATCTTTGTAACATCTCTTAAAGAGTATTGCTTTTAATAAATGATAACACCAAAGTAATAAGAGATGTTACATTAATTAACGGAAAAGTGGTGGTTCTTCATTGGAAACACAGTATGATAACCTTTAAAGATTAAACCAACATCTTTCTTGTGGTTTTCATCACTGCCCATCCACATCTGAAGTTATATGATACACTAGAGAAGCTGGCTTCTTCTGTAGTGTTTTATCATATAGATAGTATTATATACTTTTCAGATGGATCTAATGATCCACTTTTAAGGGATTGTCCTGGAGAATTTATGGACGAGCTCAACTGTTATCATCACATCACACCATGGTGCAGTGGTGGTCCCAAAAATGTGGATACGTATTCAGTGATGGAAGGTTCTGTTGTAGAATTAAAGGGTTTGTACCTTCAATTGAATCAACAGTGAGAAATTAAATTTGTTGATAATGAGAAATGAAATAACAGATATTTATCAAATCGTATCCAATAGTCTGTAATGGTGATACATCCTAAGAAGATATGGAAGAAGCAGTTTAAGGCCTCAGACTATTTAAAGCAAGGAAGAAAAGGAGAATTGTCTTCCACTTTACACCAAACAACACACTCTTTTAGACATTAACACTTTGACACTGATGTGCAGAGCCTTGGTGGAAGATCCAAGTCTGATGAAACATGATCTGATGAAACATGTTGTATTGAAGTTCATTCCTGTTAAGTTATTCGTTATTAGAGTTTCAGATGTATAACTGTTTACAACACCCTTTTATGTACTTAGTATCAGGTCCAACATTAAGTAGTAACTTACATTTTGTGAGCAAATGTTCCACTTATCATTGGGAAGTTATCTATTCATGAAAATAGTGCATACATTTATGGTAAATTTAAACAACTGTGCACAAAATTAATACAAAATATTTCTAACATTGAATTTGTCGAAGGATAGGCTGAAAAGTTTCATCATTAGTTAAGGTATGATAAGAGAAAGTTTTCTATCACTGATGATCTTACGAGTGAAAGTGGTGAAAACAATCAAGTGTCTGACTCAACGTTTTGCACGTGGAAGTCACCATCTCAATTTATCAGTGTTTTATATTATATAGAATTAATATATCAGAGAAGAAGAATGAATAGTATTAGTTTAAATTATCGATAAATTATATTTGTCGTGAATGTTTCTGATAAATCTCAGTTAATTTACTTAAACAGATGATCTTCTGCGATTGTCATCCTTAAGGAGCTTGTCAAGATACGATGAGACAACCAAGTGGTTACTTACTCATTGATTTAAAACCACAGTTGCCTGAGCAGTTGCACTTGAGAACACGTGTGTTTCCTGACGATCAGTTTATAGCCAAAGTGGGTTAAAACTGATATTTAACTCGTGTACACTCATTTATTATCATTATTGTGGCCTGATAGAATTGGAATTATTTTATGTGAACGATAGACCATATGTAACTAAAGAACTAATATACCAATGTTTGTTCCCTGTATATATACAGTACATATATTTTTGAGGAACTATATTTCAGATATGGATGGTCGTTCCTGCAAATGAATGACACATTAAAATGCAACACATTCCATGGAAAGCGGGTGACATCGAGTATCTCTACCTGTAGAGTGTGTCTAGATAGACTTTACCACCGTTTATACAAAAGGGAGAGAAAGGTATTGAGAAGTCTGCTGAAATTTCTTGTTATAAACTTTCCAAGTGTATTATATTCTCACTATTTCATACAAACAAGCTTTACCATTGTAGGGAGAAATAAAGATAAAATTGTATTTAAATATTTGTATACATAAACATGCCCGGCCTGGCCAGGTGGTAAAGGCATTCGACTCGTCATCCGAGGGTCGCCAGTTCGAATACCCCTCACACCAAACATGCTCGCCCTTTCAGCCGCAGAGGCGTTATAATGTGACGATCAATCCCCCTATTCGTTGGTAAAAAAAAGTAGCCTAAGAGTTGGTGATGACTAGCTGCCTTTCCTTTAGTCTTACACTGCTAAATTAGGGACGGCTAGCGCAGATAGCTCTCGTGGAGCTTTGCGAGAAATTGAAAAAAGTGCAGTTTTTGTACGTTATACTTTCAACAGCTCTTTATTTTTTTCATCCTGGTACTTAGACTAAACCTCGTGACGAGATGCTCCAAGCATTATTTAAAACAACACGTAGATAATAAAAGTCATTATTGAGATAGTTGGTTATAAATAAAGCATCTATTGAATAGAAAACAAACTTAGTGATTCAAAAAGGAGTGTTTATAAAATCACTCGTACAACTAGTACTTTCATTATTAAGTGTTTTGCACGAGAGCTGCCAGTAAAGCTGTCGGAACATCAAAATACGAAACACACAAAATGAATGATTTTCACTCTTGAAGAACTGGTTTCATCGCTTTATCAATATACATTTGAATGAAAGACCAGAACATAAAGTATTGAAATATATAGATAAGGACATGAGTATTGTCGTAAAAAATGATACATTACCTCCCTCTATATGATTAATCAAAGACGATAAACCAGCTGCAACAACGTCCTTGATAAGCCATGAAACCAATTTGAAATAGAAGGGAATCACCGACCCGTCAAATGGCTAGGTGGTTAAAGCACTCGACTTTTAGTTCAAGGGTCGCGGGTTCGAATCCCTATCATACCAAACATACTCGCCATTTCAGCCGTGGGGGCGTTATAATGTGATAATCAATCACATTATTCGTTTGTAAAAATGTTGCCCAAGAGCTGGCGGTGTGTGGTGATAACTAGCTACCATTTCTCTAGCCTTGCATTGCTAAATTAGGGACGGCTAGCGCAGATAACAAGAGTAGCTTTGTGCAAAATTCACAACAAACAAACAAACCGATCCATGAAAAGCAGACATTTTTGACAGTGTCTCTCAGAGATTTAAAAAAAACCCTGAAAAACTATTAAATTTAATACATTCCAATGGGGATTTAATGGGAAATGATCGAGGAGAATTAGTGATTAATGGAGGATCTACCATGATCAGTAACATAATTTACCTAATCAACGTCATTCTATAATTTAAGAATATAATTTTAGTTCTGCAGTATGGAAAAAAATTGCAGAATAATTATCAGGTATAATTATTCCACAATAATTTCTTAGAAGTGCTGAAAGATGGTCACATGTGAAACATAATACACGTTTTAAAAGATTTAAATGCATTGTATCTAAATGAAATAGTATTGTCTTGGTTGTCGTAATGGGTTCTTGTCAGCCTATTAAGGTTAGTAGAAAGCTCACATTAAAAGTGAATAAGAAAGTAAGCTGAAAGAAATGACAATTGACAACTTTGAACAAAATCTATGTGTGAAAATAGAGTTGATAAATACTTCCAACATTTAGAGATATTTTATTATAAAGTTAATATCATGTTCATTTACATAATACCAACGTGCTCTTTGATTCCACTTTGTGAACGTTATTTCTTCTCTCCTCTGCACAGGTCTTAAGTGCAAAGATAATTACTTATAAAAATACGCTGGATACAACATACACTTTGTAGTTGATCTCATATCTGACATATCTGTTTGAGATTCTCACTTTAGCTTCGTGAAACAGGAAAATTTATGAATAGAAATACATTTTGGTAGTGCCTTACCCAACACTATAATGTTTTCGCTTATGCAGATTTTCAGTCCATTTAATAAATTAATCAGCCAAGAACATCATAACTGATATGTAAGAAACTATTAATATTCTATGGATTTATTCGATATATTCACACAATATTGTGCACGTAAAAGAAGTTTGGAGGCGTGTTTGCCAGTAAAAACTACCTTAACATGCAGAAAAACAACTGTACATCATCAGTCTAGGTTCGAGTCATCAGAAGCTTGCCAGCCACTGGATCTCTATTTAGTTTGGTTAAGATGAGAAAAAAAAAAGATATTTTGATCATTAGGACTACCTCAACATATCCTCAACATGAGAATATTCATCAAGAAGAACTGTCAAAAACAAACTTAAAACAAATTATACAGTAAGGAAAACTTCGGTCTGTGTGCAGACAATATGGAATATATTAAACTTATTACCATTGTCGATAATGACGAAACGAAGACCGTCATCTAAATCTGTATCGTAATTTTATTGTAATGTATTGTCATATAAATACGTTCTTAGTAGATTTTTCTATTTATGTAGAACAAACTGCAAAAGCTTTTTTTGTGTTAAGTGTTATGACGAGATATTCTGTAATAAGTGTTATGACGAGATATTTTGTAATAAGTGCTGTGACGAGATATTTTGTAATAAGTGTTGTGACGAGATATTTTGTAATAAGTGTTATGACGAGATATTTTGTGTTAAGTGTTATGACGAGACATTTTGGTAAATTTTTCTACTCTTATGCTAAGCCAATATAAAATACAAATAACAGTTTTATATGCAATTAAATACAGACATGTTGAGATCCTTTCAGTAAAATCATAATGTTGCTGAAATATCTGCCGATGAAAACATTATCCACAGTTGCACTTTTGCCTAAAGAAACGCCATTCGCCTTCGTTAATTCTAGGTAATTTTAACCAAAAACTACAAAGCAGATAAGATTAAAGTAGCAAATTTAATGTTTGAGTTATAAAGTGAAGCTGATAATAACATTTCTCAAAACTAGTAATTGCGAATACAATATTATGTATGTTACATTAAATTGTTAATTTTAAGACTTTGATTGTTGGCGACACCAACATCAACCTGTTGTTGAAGAAGCATTATCATACCAACACGTCCTCCAGTGCTTCCTCATGCCACAGCAACATGTTCTCTGTTGAGTAACAAACGAACTGTGATGCACGTGACATATCCTAGTAACCACTTTCTTGTAGCAGACAACTCCCATTCTTAAGAGTCATGATGTCATGGTAAATCTCTGGCTATGAAGTTTGATGGCAGCCTAACAATGTGCCCTCTGGTTCCACTGCGTGGAACTATGAAGTAAACGTACGTCTCTACCAATCCCCATTGTCTGATGTTGACACAGTTTCACTCTCTGGTGGTGTACCGTTCAATACCTTGTGAAACTTGTGTAGAGAGAAAACTGTCTAATATTGTAACAGAGAAACACTTTTACAACAGTAGTTAAAATTAGCATATGGTATTTCTGTTGTTGTTACTTTTATTTACAGTTTTGGTTACACTATTTAGTACATTTATTTTTATTATTATACTTTTTGACAGATATTGTTTTGCATCGTTAGCTTAAAACATGTATTTACGAGCAATCTAAGTCTTCTAAGCTGCGCGAACCTTAAGCCCGACATGGCCAGGTGGGTTAAGACACTCGACTCATAATCTGAGGGCCGCCGGTTCGAATCCCTATTACATCAAACATGCTTGCCCTTTTAGCCTTAGGGCGTTATAATATGACGGTAAATCCAACTATTTGTTGGTAAAAGAATAGCCCAAGAGTTGGCGGTGGGTGGTGATGACTAGCTGCCTTCCCTCAAGTCTTACACTGCTAAATTAGGGACGGCTAGCGCAGGTAGCTCTCGAGTAGCTTTGCGCGAAATTCGAAAACAAACAAACAAAAACAAGCGTGAACCTTGTGAGATACTATAAGTTTCAACTACAGTTGAAAATATCGTTAACAGCGGGGTGTCCAACTGATGAAACAACGAGTTATTAACCTTTATAAATATATACATAGGAAAAGTATGCATGATGAGTTTACTGACTAGCAGATTAGGTTTTAGTTTTGTTCCAAGTTTGCTTTGGTCAGAAGTTAATATTAGTAAATAAACTGTTACTGATGGGTTAAAAATTCGCTCCTATTTCCGTTTCCTGGTGAAATATTCTGACAAACTTTATCACCATGTGTTGTTGAGAAAGTGATTTGATGGTTCCTTTTCATACTATTAATATTTAACTACGAATCTTGAACGCTGCAAGCCCATATTATGCGTATTTTTACCTCCAAAAGCACTTCTCAGTAAGGCATGGTACCAACATGTGTCATTTCTTTTCACATATTTTAATAAAATATATTGCAATTTAATACATTATCAACCATTTTTGATACACAGTTTTTGCACTTTTTCACACCTAATCAGTTAAAAGGGTTTAGTGATAACCATGAGAGTTACTACATGAAGATATAGTTCTGCAGTAGGTAAGTTATCCGTGTTCATCCACACCGAGTAAGTAGTTCCAAGGAAAAAAAGAGACAGCTTACTTCCTAAAATTCAACAGCTGAGTCTAAGAGTTAGAATTTATGTGGGTAGAGCTGAGAGAAATGTTAACAGCATGTCCCAAATTACTTAAAATTTAAAATATTATTTAAAGGGAAAATATAATAACACTTGAATTTATATTTCACACATCTTAAGATAATGTTTTTAGTATTGCTATTATTATTATTTTTAATATGACATAGAACATCAATGAAGAAAACCCGTTCGCGCATATTGTTAAAGACTGGGCGTGACCTGCATGTTTAGCATGCCTGAATTTGGAGTTTGAGAATAACAGGGCGCTCTCTAAGATGTCAGCAAAATCTCACAATTTGGTTAAGGAAGACCAGTCGAAAATCTGACGGTTCCTTTTCTCTCCTTATATCAGCTCTAAAACGAAAGCGAGTACGTGTAACTTTGTGTAAAATATGAAACCAACAAACATAAAGTTATCTTAAGTCCATCTTGGAACTTGGTCTTTAACACAACGATACACTTGATTTATCTTACTTCAATTTTCTATTTCAGGAAGACGTTTCTACTTAGATAAAGTTCCCCGCTGATACAGCGGTAAGTCTACAGACTTACAATGCAGAAGTCAAGGGTTCAATTCCTCTTGGTAGACTCAGCACATAGCCCGATATGGCTTTGCTATAAAAAGAACAACGAACACACCATTTAGTTAAAATGTTTTTAATTACCCCTATAATGTCTTCATTCAATGTACGTCCTCCCAGTGGCACAGCAGACGTACAATAATAGAAACCGGGTTTCAATACCCGTGGTAGGCAGAATACAGATATCCCTTTGTGTAGTTTTGTGCTTAATAGCAAACAACTTTATAATGATTGAGCATACAAATTGTTTTTCTTTACTGTAACGAACAAAGTATCTGTACAGAAGAGAACGTAGGAACATGACGTAAATCTAAGGAGACCAAAAGTAAGTCCAGAACAAGTGTTAACCCTCAGGTTAATGTTTTCTGGTTTTTTTTTTATAAATTTCGCCAAAGCTACACAAGGGTTATCTGCGCTATCCATCCCTAATTTAGCAGAGTAAGACTAGAGAGAAGACAGCTACTCATCACCACCCACCGCCAACTCTTGAGCTACTCAATAATGAGATTGATCGTCACATTATAATGCCCTCACGGCTGAAAGGTCGAGCATATACGATAATGATAAGAACCCGCGACCCTCAGATTACTGGTCGAACGCCTTAGCCCACCAGCTCGTGACCGGACCCTGAGGTTAAAAAAGTAAATCTTCCACTTCCAGTCTTCCATCAGTGAAGTTTAAAGAAGAGAAGGTAGACAACAAACAAACAAGCGTCTTCAATAATCCTCTTGAGAAAACGTACATTATTAGAAATGAAAGGACCGTATTAATAAAACAGTAACAGTAGTAGTTCAATACGAGTTAACGATAACAGAACAGACAAGAAACAGTAACAGTGGTAGTTCAACACCAGTTAACGATAATAGAATATACAAGAAACAGTAACAGTAGTAGTTCAACACCAGTTAACGATAATAGAACAGACAAGAAACAGTAACAGTAGTAGTTCAATACCAGTTAACGACAATAGAACAGACAAGAAACAGTAACAGTAGTAGTTCAAAACCAGTTAACGATAACAGAACAGACAAGAAACAGTAACAGTAGTAGTTTAACACTAGTTAACGATAATAGAACAGACAAGAAACAGTAACAGTAGTAGTTCAACACCAGTTAACGATAATAGAACAGACAAGAAACAGTAACAGTAGTAGTTCAACACCAGTTAACGATAATAGAACAGACAAGAAACAGTAACAGTGGTAGTTCAACACCAGTTAACGATAATAGAACAGACAAGAAACAGTAACAGTGGTAGTTCAACACCAGTTAACGATAACAGAACAGACAAGAAACAGTAACAGTAGTAGTTCAACACCAGTTAACGATAATAGAACATACAAGAAACAGTAACACTAGTAGTTCAACACCAGTTAACGATAATAGAACATACAAGAAACAGTAACAGTGGTAGTTCAACACCAGTCAACGATAATAGAACAGACAAGAAACAGTAACAGTAGTAGTTCAACACCAGTTAACGATAATAGAACATACAAGAAACAGTAACAGTAGTAGTTCAACACCAGTTAACGATAATAGAACAGACAAGAAACAGTGACAGTAGTAGTTCAACACCAGTTAACGATAATAGAACAGACAAGAAACAGTAACAGTAGTAGTTCAATACCAGTTAACGATAATAGAACAAACAAGAAACAGTAACAGTAGTAGTTCAACACCAGTTAACGATAATAGAACATACAAGAAACAGTAACAGTAGTAGTTCAACACCAGTTAACGATAACAGAACATACAAGAAACAGTAACAGTAGTAGTTCAACACCAGTTAACGATAATAGAACAGACAAGAAACAGTAACAGTAGTAGTTCAACACCAGTTAACGATAATAGAACAGACAAGAAACAGTAACAGTAGTAGTTCAACACCAGTTAACGATAACAGAACAAACAAGAAACAGTGACAGTAGTAGTTCAACACCAGTTAACGATAATAGAACATACAAGAAACAGTAACAGTAGTAGTTCAACACCAGTTAACGATAATAGAACAGACAAGAAACAGTGACAGTAGTAGTTCAACACCAGTTAACGATAATAGAACAGACAAGAAACAGTAACAGTAGTAGTTCAATACCAGTTAACGATAATAGAACAAACAAGAAACAGTAACAGTAGTAGTTCAACACCAGTTAACGATAATAGAACATACAAGAAACAGTAACAGTAGTAGTTCAACACCAGTTAACGATAACAGAACATACAAGAAACAGTAACAGTAGTAGTTCAACACCAGTCAACGATAATAGAACAGACAAGAAACAGTAACAGTAGTAGTTCAACACCAGTTAACGACAATAGAACAGACAAGAAACAGTAACAGTAGTAGTTCAACACCAGTTAACGATAATAGAACATACAAGAAACAGTAACAGTAGTAGTTCAACACCAGTTAACGATAATAGAACAGACAAGAAACAGTGACAGTAGTAGTTCAACACCAGTTAACGATAATAGAACAGACAAGAAACAGTAACAGTAGTAGTTCAATACCAGTTAACGATAATAGAACAAACAAGAAACAGTAACAGTAGTAGTTCAACACCAGTTAACGATAATAGAACATACAAGAAACAGTAACAGTAGTAGTTCAACACCAGTTAACGATAACAGAACATACAAGAAACAGTAACAGTAGTAGTTCAACACCAGTTAACGATAATAGAACAGACAAGAAACAGTAACAGTAGTAGTTCAACACCAGTTAACGATAATAGAACAGACAAGAAACAGTAACAGTAGTAGTTCAACACCAGTTAACGATAACAGAACAAACAAGAAACAGTGACAGTAGTAGTTCAACACCAGTTAACGATAATAGAACAGACAAGAAACAGTAACAGTAGTAGTTCAATACGAGTTAACGATAATAGAACAGACAAGAAACAGTGACAGTAGTAGTTCAACACCAGTTAACGATAATAGAACAGACAAGAAACAGTAACAGTAGTAGTTCAATACGAGTTAACGATAACAGAACAAACAAGAAACAGTAACAGTAGTAGTTCAACACCAGTTAACGATAATAGAACATACAAGAAACAGTAACAGTAGTAGTTCAACACCAGTTAACGATAATAGAACATACAAGAAACAGTAACAGTAGTAGTTCAACACCAGTTAACGATAACAGAACAGACAAGAAACAATAACAGTAGTAGTTCAATACCAGTTAACGATAATAGAACAGACAAGAAACAGTAACAGTAGTAGTTCAACACCAGTTAACGATAATAGAACAGACAAGAAACAGTAACAGTAGTAATTCAACACCAGTTAACGATAATAGAACAGACAAGAAACAGTAACAGTAGTAGTTCAATACCAGTTAACGATAATAGAACAGACAAGAAACAGTAACAGTAGTAGTTCAAAACCAGTTAACGATAACAGAACAGACAAGAAACAGTAACAGTAGTAGTTTAACACTAGTTAACGATAATAGAACAGACAAGAAACAGTAACAGTAGTAGTTCAACACCAGTTAACGATAATAGAACAGACAAGAAACAGTAACAGTAGTAGTTCAACACCAGTTAACGATAATAGAACAGACAAAAAACAGTAACAGTGGTAGTTCAACACCAGTTAACGATAATAGAACAGACAAGAAACAGTAACAGTGGTAGTTCAACACCAGTTAACGATAACAGAACAGACAAGAAACAGTAACAGTAGTAGTTCAACACCAGTTAACGATAATAGAACATACAAGAAACAGTAACACTAGTAGTTCAACACCAGTTAACGATAATAGAACATACAAGAAACAGTAACAGTGGTAGTTCAACACCAGTCAACGATAATAGAACATACAAGAAACAGTAACAGTAGTAGTTCAACACCAGTTAACGATAACAGAACAGACAAGAAACAGTAACAGTAGTAGTTCAACACCAGTTAACGATAATAGAACATACAAGAAACAGTAACACTAGTAGTTCAACACCAGTTAACGATAATAGAACATACAAGAAACAGTAACAGTAGTAGTTCAACACCAGTTAACGATAATAGAACATACAAGAAACAGTAACAGTAGTAGTTCAACACCAGTCAACGATAATAGAACAGACAAGAAACAGTAACAGTAGTAGTTCAACACCAGTTAACGACAATAGAACAGACAAGAAACAGTAACAGTAGTAGTTCAACACCAGTTAACGATAATAGAACATACAAGAAAGAGTAACAGTAGTAGTTCAACACCAGTTAACGATAATAGAACAGACAAGAAACAGTGACAGTAGTAGTTCAACACCAGTTAACGATAATAGAACAGACAAAAAACAGTAACAGTAGTAGTTCAATACCAGTTAACGATAATAGAACAAACAAGAAACAGTAACAGTAGTAGTTCAACACCAGTTAACGATAATAGAACATACAAGAAACAGTAACAGTAGTAGTTCAACACCAGTTAACGATAACAGAACATACAAGAAACAGTAACAGCAGTAGTTCAACACCAGTTAACGATAATAGAACATACAAGAAACAGTAACAGTAGTAGTTCAACACCAGTTAACGATAATAGAACAGACAAGAAACAGTAACAGTAGTAGTTCAACACCAGTTAACGATAATAGAACAGACAAGAAACAGTAACAGTAGTAGTTCAACACCAGTTAACGATAATAGAACAGACAAGAAACAGTAACAGTAGTAGTTCAACACCAGTTAACGATAATAGAACAGACAAGAAACAGTAACAGTAGTAGTTCAACACCAGTTAACGATAATAGAACAAACAAGAAACAGTAACAGTAGTAGTTCAATACGAGTTAACGATAATAGAACAGACAAAAAACAGTGACAGTAGTAGTTTAACACCAGTTTACGATAACAGAACAAACAAGAAACAGTGACAGTAGTAGTTCAACACCAGTTAACGATAATAGAACAAACAAGAAACAGTAACAGTAGTAGTTCAACACCAGTTAACGATAATAGAACAGACAAGAAACAGTGACAGTAGTAGTTCAACACCAGTTAACGATAATAGAACAGACAAGAAACAGTAACAGTAGTAGTTCAACACCAGTTAACGATAATAGAACATACAAGAAACAGTAACAGTAGTAGTTCAACACCAGTTAACGATAATAGAACAAACAAGAAACAGTAACAGTAGTAGTTCAACACCAGTTAACGATAATAGAACAAACAAGAAACAGTAACAGTAGTAGTTCAACACCAGTTAACGATAATAGAACATACAAGAAACAGTAACAGTAGTAGTTCAACACCAGTTAACGATAATAGAACAAACAAAAAACAGTAACAGTAGTAGTTCAACACCAGTTAACGATAATAGAACAGACAAGAAACAGTAACAGTAGTAGTTCAATACGAGTTAACGATAATAGAACAGACAAGAAACAGTAACAGTAGTAGTTCAATACGAGTTAACGATAATAGAACAGACAAGAAACAGTGACAGTAGTAGTTCAACACCAGTTAACGATAATAGAACAGACAAGAAACAGTAACAGTAGTAGTTCAATACGAGTTAACGATAACAGAACAAACAAGAAACAGTAACAGTAGTAGTTCAACACCAGTTAACGATAATAGAACATACAAGAAACAGTAACAGTAGTAGTTCAACACCAGTTAACGATAATAGAACAGACAAGAAACAGTAACAGTAGTAGTTCAACACCAGTTAACGATAATAGAACAGACAAGAAACAGTAACAGTAGTAGTTCAACACCAGTTAACGATAATAGAACATACAAGAAACAGTAACAGTAGTAGTTCAACACCAGTTAACGATAATAGAACATACAAGAAACAGTAACAGTAGTAGTTCAACACCAGTTAACGATAATAGAACAGACAAGAAACAGTGACAGTAGTAGTTCAACACCAGTTAACGATAATAGAACAGACAAGAAACAGTAACAGTAGTAGTTCAATACGAGTTAACGATAACAGAACAAACAAGAAACAGTAACAGTAGTAGTTCAACACCAGTTAACGATAATAGAACATACAAGAAACAGTAACAGTAGTAGTTCAACACCAGTTAACGATAATAGAACATACAAGAAACAGTAACAGTAGTAGTTCAACACCAGTTAACGATAATAGAACAGACAAGAAACAGTAACAGTAGTAGTTCAATACCAGTTAACGATAATAGAACAAACAAGAAACAGTAACAGTAGTAGTTCAACACCAGTTAACGATAATAGAACAGACAAGAAACAGTGACAGTAGTAGTTCAACACCAGTTAACGATAATAGAACAGACAAAGAAACAGTAACAGTAGTAGTTCAATACCAGTTAACGATAACAGAACAAACAAGAAACAGTAACAGTAGTAGTTCAACACCAGTTAACGATAATAGAACATACAAGAAACAGTAACAGTAGTAGTTCAACACCAGTTAACGATAATAGAACAGACAAGAAACAGTGACAGTAGTAGTTCAACACCAGTTAACGATAATAGAACAGACAAGAAACAGTAACAGTAGTAGTTCAACACCAGTTAACGATAATAGAACAGACAAGAAACAGTAACAGTAGTAGTTCAACACCAGTTAACGATAATAGAACAGACAAGAAACAGTAACAGTAGTAGTTCAACACCAGTTAACGATAACAGAACAAACAAGAAACAGTGACAGTAGTAGTTCAACACCAGTTAACGATAATAGAACAGACAAGAAACAGTAACAGTAGTAGTTCAATACGAGTTAACGATAATAGAACAGACAAGAAACAGTGACAGTAGTAGTTCAACACCAGTTAACGATAATAGAACAGACAAGAAACAGTAACAGTAGTAGTTCAATACCAGTTAACGATAACAGAACAAACAAGAAACAGTAACAGTAGTAGTTCAACACCAGTTAACGATAATAGAACATACAAGAAACAGTAACAGTAGTAGTTCAACACCAGTTAACGATAATAGAACATACAAGAAACAGTAACAGTAGTAGTTCAACACCAGTTAACGATAATAGAACAGACAAGAAACAGTAACAGTAGTAGTTCAACACCAGTTAACGATAATAGAACAGACAAGAAACAGTAACAGTAGTAGTTCAACACCAGTTAACGATAATAGAACAGACAAGAAACAGTAACAGTAGTAGTTCAACACCAGTTAACGATAATAGAACAGACAAGAAACAGTAACAGTAGTAGTTCAACACCAGTTAACGATAATAGAACAGACAAGAAACAGTAACAGTAGTAGTTCAACACCAGTTAACGATAATAGAACAGACAAGAAACAGTAACAGTAGTAGTTCAACACCAGTTAACGATAATAGAACAGACAAGAAACAGTAACAGTAGTAGTTCAACACCAGTTAACGATAATAGAACAGACAAGAAACAGTAACAGTAGTAGTTCAACACCAGTTAACGATAATAGAACAGACAAGAAACAGTAACAGTAGTAGTTCAACACCAGTTAACGATAATAGATAGAACATACAAGAAACAGTAACAGTAGTAGTTCAACACCAGTTAACGATAATAGAACATACAAGAAACAGTAACAGTAGTAGTTCAACACCAGTTAACGATAATAGAACATACAAGAAACAGTAACAGTAGTAGTTCAACACCAGTTAAACAAGAAACAGTAACAGTAGTAGTTCAACACCAGTTAACGATAATAGAACAGACAAGAAACAGTAACAGTAGTAGTTCAACACCAGTTAACGATAATAGAACAGACAAGAAACAGTAACAGTAGTAGTTCAACACCAGTTAACGATAATAGAACAGACAAGAAACAGTAACAGTAGTAGTTCAACACCAGTTAACGATAATAGAACAGACAAGAAACAGTAACAGTAGTAGTTCAATAACCAGTTAACGACAATAGAACAGACAAGAAACAGTAACAGTAGTAGTTCAACACCAGTTAACGATAATAGAACAACAGTAACAGTAGTTCAAACAGTTAAGATAATAGAACAGACAAGAAACAACAGTAGTAGTTCAACACCAGTTAACGATAATAGAACAGACAAGAAACAGTAACAGTAGTAGTTCAACACCAGTTAACGATAATAGAACAGACAAGAAACAGTAACAGTAGTAGTTCAACACCAGTTAACGATAATAGAACATACAAGAAACAGTAACAGTAGTAGTTCAACACCAGTTAACGATAATAGAACATACAAGAAACAGTAACAGTAGTAGTTCAACACCAGTTAACGATAATAGAACATACAAGAAACAGTAACAGTAGTAGTTCAACACCAGTTAACGATAATAGAACAGACAAGAAACAGTAACAGTAGTAGTTCAACACCAGTTAACGATAATAGAACAGACAAGAAACAGTAACAGTAGTAGTTCAACACCAGTTAACGATAATAGAACAGACAAGAAACAGTAACAGTAGTAGTTCAACACCAGTTAACGATAATAGAACAGACAAGAAACAGTAACAGTAGTAGTTCAACACCAGTTAACGATAATAGAACAGACAAGAAACAGTAACAGTAGTAGTTCAACACCAGTTAACGATAATAGAACAGACAAGAAACAGTAACAGTAGTAGTTCAACACCAGTTAACGATAATAGAACAACACAGTAGTAGTAGTTCAAACAGTAGAACAAACAAGAAACAGTAACAGTAGTAGTTCAACACCAGTTAACGATAATAGAACAGTAACAGTAGAAACAGTAGAACAACAAGAAACAGTAACAGTAGTAGTTCAACACCAGTTAACGATAATAGAACAGACAAGAAACAGTAACAGTAGTAGTTCAACACCAGTTAACGATAATAGAACAGACAAGAAACAGTAACAGTAGTAGTTCAACACCAGTTAACGATAATAGAACAGACAAGAAACAGTAACAGTAGTAGTTCAACACCAGTTAACGATAATAGAACATACAAGAAACAGTAACAGTAGTAGTTCAACACCAGTTAACGATAATAGAACAGACAAGAAACAGTAACAGTAGTAGTTCAACACCAGTTAACGATAATAGAACAGACAAGAAAAGAAACAGTAACAGTAGTAGTTCAACACCAGTTAACGATAATAGAACAGACAAGAAACAGTAACAGTAGTAGTTCAACACCAGTTAACGATAATAGAACAGACAAGAAACAGTAACAGTAGTAGTTCAACACCAGTTAACGATAATAGAACAGACAAGAAACAGTAACAGTAGTAGTTCAACACCAGTTAACGATAATAGAACAGACAAGAAACAGTAACAGTAGTAGTTCAACACCAGTTAACGATAATAGAACAGACAAGAAACAGTAACAGTAGTAGTTCAACACCAGTTAACGATAATAGAACAGACAAGAAACAGTAACAGTAGTAGTTCAACACCAGTTAACGATAATAGAACAGACAAGAAACAGTAACAGTAGTAGTTCAACACCAGTTAACGATAATAGAACATACAAGAAACAGTAACAGTAGTAGTTCAACACCAGTTAACGATAATAGAACATACAAGAAACAGTAACAGTAGTAGTTCAACACCAGTTAACGATAATAGAACAGACAAGAAACAGTAACAGTAGTAGTTCAACACCAGTTAACGATAATAGAACAGACAAGAAACAGTAACAGTAGTAGTTCAACACCAGTTAACGATAATAGAACAAACAAGAAACAGTAACAGTAGTAGTTCAACACCAGTTAACGATAATAGAACAGACAAGAAACAGTAACAGTAGTAGTTCAACACCAGTTAACGATAATAGAACAGACAAGAAACAGTAACAGTAGTAGTTCAACACCAGTTAACGATAATAGAACAGACAAGAAACAGTAACAGTAGTAGTTCAACACCAGTTAACGATAATAGAACAGACAAGAAACAGTAACAGTAGTAGTTCAACACCAGTTAACGATAATAGAACAGACAAGAAACAGTAACAGTAGTAGTTCAACACCAGTTAACGATAATAGAACAGACAAGAAACAGTAACAGTAGTAGTTCAACACCAGTTAACGATAATAGAACAGACAAGAAACAGTAACAGTAGTAGTTCAACACCAGTTAACGATAATAGAACAGACAAGAAACAGTAACAGTAGTAGTTCAACACCAGTTAACGATAATAGAACAGACAAGAAACAGTAACAGTAGTAGTTCAACACCAGTTAACGATAATAGAACAGACAAGAAACAGTAACAGTAGTAGTTCAACACCAGTTAACGATAATAGAACAGACAAGAAACAGTAACAGTAGTAGTTCAACACCAGTTAACGATAATAGAACAGACAAGAAACAGTAACAGTAGTAGTTCAACACCAGTTAACGATAATAGAACAGACAAGAAACAGTAACAGTAGTAGTTCAACACCAGTTAACGATAACAGAACAGACAAGAAACAGTAACAGTAGTAGTTCAACACCAGTTAACGATAATAGAACAGACAAGAAACAGTAACAGTAGTAGTTCAACACCAGTTAACGATAATAGAACAGACAAGAAACAGTAACAGTAGTAGTTCAACACCAGTTAACGATAATAGAACAGACAAGAAACAGTAACAGTAGTAGTTCAACACCAGTTAACGATAATAGAACAGACAAGAAACAGTAACAGTAGTAGTTCAACACCAGTTAACGATAATAGAACAGACAAGAAACAGTAACAGTAGTAGTTCAACACCAGTTAACGATAATAGAACAACATAACAGTAAGTTCAACACAGTTAACGATAATAGAACATACAAGAAACAACAGTAGTAGTTCAACACCAGTTAACGATAATAGAACATACAAGAAACAGTAACAGTAGTAGTTCAACACCAGTTAACGATAATAGAACAGACAAGAAACAGTAACAGTAGTAGTTCAACACCAGTTAACGATAATAGAACAGACAAGAAACAGTAACAGTAGTAGTTCAACACCAGTTAACGATAATAGAACAGACAAGAAACAGTAACAGTAGTAGTTCAACACCAGTTAACGATAATAGAACAGACAAGAAACAGTAACAGTAGTAGTTCAACACCAGTTAACGATAATAGAACAGACAAGAAACAGTAACAGTAGTAGTTCAACACCAGTTAACGATAATAGAACAGACAAGAAACAGTAACAGTAGTAGTTCAACACCAGTTAACGATAATAGAACAGACAAGAAACAGTAACAGTAGTAGTTCAACACCAGTTAACGATAATAGAACAGACAAGAAACAGTAACAGTAGTAGTTCAACACCAGTTAACGATAATAGAACAGACAAGAAACAGTAACAGTAGTAGTTCAACACCAGTTAACGATAATAGAACAGACAAGAAACAGTAACAGTAGTAGTTCAACACCAGTTAACGATAATAGAACAGACAAGAAACAGTAACAGTAGTAGTTCAACACCAGTTAACGATAATAGAACAGACAAGAAACAGTAACAGTAGTAGTTCAACACCAGTTAACGATAATAGAACAGACAAGAAACAGTAACAGTAGTAGTTCAACACCAGTTAACGATAATAGAACAGACAAGAAACAGTAACAGTAGTAGTTCAACACCAGTTAACGATAATAGAACAGACAAGAAACAGTAACAGTAGTAGTTCAACACCAGTTAACGATAATAGAACAGACAAGAAACAGTAACAGTAGTAGTTCAACACCAGTTAACGATAATAGAACAGTTAACGATAATAGAACAAGAAACAGTAACAGTAGTAGTTCAACACCAGTTAACGATAATAGAACAGACAAGAAACAGTAACAGTAGTAGTTCAACACCAGTTAACGATAATAGAACAGACAAGAAACAGTAACAGTAGTAGTTCAACACCAGTTAACGATAATAGAACAGACAAGAAACAGTAACAGTAGTAGTTCAACACCAGTTAACGATAATAGAACAGACAAGAAACAGTAACAGTAGTAGTTCAACACCAGTTAACGATAATAGAACAGACAAGAAACAGTAACAGTAGTAGTTCAACACCAGTTAACGATAATAGAACAGACAAGAAACAGTAACAGTAGTAGTTCAACACCAGTTAACGATAATAGAACAGACAAGAAACAGTAACAGTAGTAGTTCAACACCAGTTAAGTTAACGATAATAGAACAGTTAACAAGAAACAGTAACAGTAGTAGTTCAACACCAGTTAACGATAATAGAACATACAAGAAACAGTAACAGTAGTAGTTCAACACCAGTTAACGATAATAGAACAGACAAGAAACAGTAACAGTAGTAGTTCAACACCAGTTAACGATAATAGAACAGACAAGAAACAGTAACAGTAGTAGTTCAACACCAGTTAACGATAATAGAACAGACAAGAAACAGTAACAGTAGTAGTTCAACACCAGTTAACGATAATAGAACAGACAAGAAACAGTAACAGTAGTAGTTCAACACCAGTTAACGATAATAGAACAGACAAGAAACAGTAACAGTAGTAGTTCAACACCAGTTAACGATAATAGAACAGACAAGAAACAGAACAGTAGTAGTTCAACACCAGTTAAGAACAGACAAGAAACAGTAACAGTAGTAGTTCAACAGTAACGATAAGAACAAACAAGAAACAGTCAAGTTCACCAGTTAACGATAATATAACAGACAAGAAACAGTAACAGTAGTAGTTCAACAGTTAACGATAATAGAACAGACAAGAAACAGTAACAGTAGTAGTTCAACACCAGTTAACGATAATAGAACAGACAAGAAACAGTAACAGTAGTAGTTCAACACCAGTTAACGATAATAGAACATACAAGAAACAGTAACAGTAGTAGTTCAACACCAGTTAACGATAATAGAACAGACAAGAAACAGTAACAGTAGTAGTTCAACACCAGTTAACGATAATAGAACAGACAAGAAACAGTAACAGTAGTAGTTCAACACCAGTTAACGATAATAGAACAGACAAGAAACAGTAACAGTAGTAGTTCAACACCAGTTAACGATAATAGAACAAACAAGAAACAGTAACAGTAGTAGTTCAACACCAGTTAACGATAATAGAACAGACAAGAAACAGTAACAGTAGTAGTTCGATAATAGAACAAACAAGAAACAGTAACAGTAGTACACCAGTTAACGATAATAGAACATACAAGAAACAGTAACAGTAGTAGTTCAACACCAGTTAACGATAATAGAACATACAAGAAACAGTAACAGTAGTAGTTCAACACCAGTTAACGATAATAGAACAGACAAGAAACAGTAACAGTAGTAGTTCAACACCAGTTAACGATAATAGAACAGACAAGAAACAGTAACAGTAGTAGTTCAACACCAGTTAACGATAATAGAACAGACAAGAAACAGTAACAGTAGTAGTTCAACACCAGTTAACGATAATAGAACAGACAAGAAACAGTAACAGTAGTAGTTCAACACCAGTTAACGATAATAGAACAGACAAGAAACAGTAACAGTAGTAGTTCAACACCAGTTAACGATAATAGAACAGACAAGAAACAGTAACAGTAGTAGTTCAACACCAGTTAACGATAATAGAACAGACAAGAAACAGTAACAGTAGTAGTTCAACACCAGTTAACGATAATAGAACAGACAAGAAACAGTAACAGTAGTAGTTCAACACCAGTTAACGATAATAGAACAGACAAGAAACAGTAACAGTAGTAGTTCAACACCAGTTAACGATAATAGAACAGACAAGAAACAGTAACAGTAGTAGTTCAACACCAGTTAACGATAATAGAACAGACAAGAAACAGTAACAGTAGTAGTTCAACACCAGTTAACGATAATAGAACAGACAAGAAACAGTAACAGTAGTAGTTCAACACCAGTTAACGATAATAGAACAGACAAGAAACAGTAACAGTAGTAGTTCAACACCAGTTAACGATAATAGAACAGACAAGAAACAGTAACAGTAGTAGTTCAACACCAGTTAACGATAATAGAACAGACAAGAAACAGTAACAGTAGTAGTTCAACAGTTAACGATAATAGAACCAAGTTAACGATAATAGAACAGACAAGAAACAGTAACAGTAGTAGTTCAACACCAGTTAACGATAATAGAACAGACAAGAAACAGTAACAGTAGTAGTTCAACACCAGTTAACGATAATAGAACAGACAAGAAACAGTAACAGTAGTAGTTCAACACCAGTTAACGATAATAGAACAGACAAGAAACAGTAACAGTAGTAGTTCAACACCAGTTAACGATAATAGAACAGACAAGAAACAGTAACAGTAGTAGTTCAACACCAGTTAACGATAATAGAACAGACAAGAAACAGTAACAGTAGTAGTTCAACACCAGTTAACGATAATAGAACAGACAAGAAACAGTAACAGTAGTAGTTCAACACCAGTTAACGATAATAGAACAGACAAGAAACAGTAACAGTAGTAGTTCAACACCAGTTAACGATAATAGAACAGACAAGAAACAGTAACAGTAGTAGTTCAACACCAGTTAACGATAATAGAACAGACAAGAAACAGTAACAGTAGTAGTTCAACACCAGTTAACGATAAGTTAGAACAGACAAGAAACAGTAACAGTAGTAGTTCAACACCAGTTAACGATAATAGAACAGACAAGAAACAGTAACAGTAGTAGTTCAACACCAGTTAACGATAATAGAACAGACAAGAAACAGTAACAGTAGTAGTTCAACACCAGTTAACGATAATAGAACAGACAAGAAACAGTAACAGTAGTAGTTCAACACCAGTTAACGATAATAGAACAGACAAGAAACAGTAACAGTAGTAGTTCAACACCAGTTAACGATAATAGAACAGACAAGAAACAGTAACAGTAGTAGTTCAACACCAGTTAACGATAATAGAACAGACAAGAAACAGTAACAGTAGTAGTTCAACACCAGTTAACGATAATAGAACAAACAAGAAACAGTAACAGTAGTAGTTCAACACCAGTTAACGATAATAGAACAGACAAGAAACAGTAACAGTAGTAGTTCAACACCAGTTAACGATAATAGAACAAACAAGAAACAGTAACAGTAGTAGTTCAACACCAGTTAACGATAATAGAACAGACAAGAAACAGTAACAGTAGTAGTTCAACACCAGTTAACGATAATAGAACAGACAAGAAACAGTAACAGTAGTAGTTCAACACCAGTTAACGATAATAGAACAGACAAGAAACAGTAACAGTAGTAGTTCAACACCAGTTAACGATAATAGAACAGACAAGAAACAGTAACAGTAGTAGTTCAACACCAGTTAACGATAATAGAACAGACAAGAAACAGTAACAGTAGTAGTTCAACACCAGTTAACGATAATAGAACAGACAAGAAACAGTAACAGTAGTAGTTCAACACCAGTTAACGATAATAGAACAGACAAGAAACAGTAACAGTAGTAGTTCAACACCAGTTAACGATAATAGAACAGACAAGAAACAGTAACAGTAGTAGTTCAACACCAGTTAACGATAATAGAACAGACAAGAAACAGTAACAGTAGTAGTTCAACACCAGTTAACGATAATAGAACAGACAAGAAACAGTAACAGTAGTAGTTCAACACCAGTTAACGATAATAGAACATAACAAGAAACAGTAACAGTAGTAGTTCAACACCAGTTAACGATAATAGAACAGACAAGAAACAGTAACAGTAGTAGTTCAACACCAGTTAACGATAATAGAACATACAAGAAACAGTAACAGTAGTAGTTCAACACCAGTTAACGATAATAGAACATACAAGAAACAGTAACAGTAGTAGTTCAACACCAGTTAACGATAATAGAACAGACAAGAAACAGTAACAGTAGTAGTTCAACACCAGTTAACGATAATAGAAACAGTAACACCAGTTAAGAAACAGTAACAGTAGTAGTTCAACACCAGTTAACGATAATAGAACAAACAAGAAACAGTAACAGTAGTAGTTCAACACCAGTTAACGATAATAGAACAGACAAGAAACAGTAACAGTAGTAGTTCAACACCAGTTAACGATAATAGAACATACAAGAAACAGTAACAGTAGTAGTTCAACACCAGTTAACGATAATAGAACAGACAAGAAACAGTAACAGTAGTAGTTCAACACCAGTTAACGATAATAGAACAGACAAGAAACAGTAACAGTAGTAGTTCAACACCAGTTAACGATAATAGAACAAACAAGAAACAGTAACAGTAGTAGTTCAACACCAGTTAACGATAATAGAACATACAAGAAACAGTAACAGTAGTAGTTCAACACCAGTTAACGATAATAGAACAGACAAGAAACAGTAACAGTAGTAGTTCAACACCAGTTAACGATAATAGAACAGACAAGAAACAGTAACAGTAGTAGTTCAACACCAGTTAACGATAATAGAACAGACAAGAAACAGTAACAGTAGTAGTTCAACACCAGTTAACGATAATAGAACAGACAAGAAACAGTAACAGTAGTAGTTCAACACCAGTTAACGATAATAGAACAGACAAGAAACAGTAACAGTAGTAGTTCAACACCAGTTAACGATAATAGAACAGACAAGAAACAGTAACAGTAGTAGTTCAACACCAGTTAACGATAATAGAACAGACAAGAAACAGTAACAGTAGTAGTTCAACACCAGTTAACGATAATAGAACAGACAAGAAACAGTAACAGTAGTAGTTCAACACCAGTTAACGATAATAGAACAGACAAGAAACAGTAACAGTAGTAGTTCAACACCAGTTAACGATAATAGAACAGACAAGAAACAGTAACAGTAGTAGTTCAACACCAGTTAACGATAATAGAACAGACAAGAAACAGTAACAGTAGTAGTTCAACACCAGTTAACGATAATAGAACAGACAAGAAACAGTAACAGTAGTAGTTCAACACCAGTTAACGATAATAGAACAGACAAGAAACAGTAACAGTAGTAGTTCAACACCAGTTAACGATAATAGAACAGACAAGAAACAGTAACAGTAGTAGTTCAAACGAGTTAACGATAACAGAACAGACAAGAAACAGTAACAGTAGTAGTTCAACACCAGTTAACGATAATAGAACAACAAGAAACAGTAACAGTAGTAGTTCAACACCAGTTAACGATAAGACAAGAAACAGTAACAAGAAACAGTAACAGTAGTAGTTCAACACCAGTTAACGATAATAGAACAGACAAGAAACAGTAACAGTAGTAGTTCAACACCAGTTAACGATAATAGAACAGACAAGAAACAGTAACAGTAGTAGTTCAACACCAGTTAACGATAATAGAACAGACAAGAAACAGTAACAGTAGTAGTTCAACACCAGTTAACGATAATAGAACAGACAAGAAACAGTAACAGTAGTAGTTCAACACCAGTTAACGATAATAGAACAGACAAGAAACAGTAACAGTAGTAGTTCAACACCAGTTAACGATAATAGAACAGACAAGAAACAGTAACAGTAGTAGTTCAACACCAGTTAACGATAATAGAACAGACAAGAAACAGTAACGTAGTTCAACACCAGTTAACGATAACAGAACAGACAAGAAACAGTAACAGTAGTAGTTCAACACCAGTTAACGATAATAGAACATACAAGAAACAGTAACAGTAGTAGTTCAACACCAGTTAACGATAATAGAACAGACAAGAAACAGTAACAGTAGTAGTTCAACACCAGTTAACGATAATAGAACAGACAAGAAACAGTAAAGTAGTAGTTCAACACCAGTTAACGATTAGAACATACAAGAAACAGTAACAGTAGTAGTTCAACACCAGTAACGATAATAGAACATACAAGAAACAGTAACAGTAGTAGTTCAACACCAGTTAACGATAATAGAACAGACAAGAAACAGTAACAGTAGTAGTTCAACACCAGTTAACGATAATAGAACAGACAAGAAACAGTAACAGTAGTAGTTCAACACCAGTTAACGATAATAGAACAGACAAGAAACAGTAACAGTAGTAGTTCAACACCAGTTAACGATAATAGAACAGTTAACGACAAGAAACAGTAACAGTAGTAGTTCAACACCAGTTAACGATAATAGAACATACAAGAAACAGTAACAGTAGTAGTTCAACACCAGTTAACGATAATAGAACAGACAAGAAACAGTAACAGTAGTAGTTCAACACCAGTTAACGATAATAGAACATACAAGAAACAGTAACAGTAGTAGTTCAACACCAGTTAACGATAATAGAACAAACAAGAAACAGTAACAGTAGTAGTTCAACACCAGTTAACGATAATAGAACAGACAAGAAACAGTAACAGTAGTAGTTCAACACCAGTTAACGATAATAGAACAAACAAGAAACAGTAACAGTAGTAGTTCAACACCAGTTAACGATAATAGAACAGACAAGAAACAGTAACAGTAGTAGTTCAACACCAGTTAACGATAATAGAACAGACAAGAAACAGTAACAGTAGTAGTTCAACACCAGTTAACGATAATAGAACAGACAAGAAACAGTAACAGTAGTAGTTCAACACCAGTTAACGATAATAGAACAGACAAGAAACAGTAACAGTAGTAGTTCAACACCAGTTAACGATAATAGAACAGACAAGAAACAGTAACAGTAGTAGTTCAACACCAGTTAACGATAATAGAACAAACAAGAAACAGTAACAGTAGTAGTTCAACACCAGTTAACGATAATAGAACAGACAAGAAACAGTAACAGTAGTAGTTCAACACCAGTTAACGATAATAGAACAGACAAGAAACAGTAACAGTAGTAGTTCAACACCAGTTAACGATAATAGAACAGACAAGAAACAGTAACAGTAGTAGTTCAACACCAGTTAACGATAATAGAACAGACAAGAAACAGTAACAGTAGTAGTTCAACACCAGTTAACGATAATAGAACAGACAAGAAACAGTAACAGTAGTAGTTCAACACCAGTTAACGATAATAGAACAGACAAGAAACAGTAACAGTAGTAGTTCAACACCAGTTAACGATAATAGAACAGACAAGAAACAGTAACAGTAGTAGTTCAACACCAGTTAACGATAATAGAACAAACAAGAAACAGTAACAGTAGTAGTTCAACACCAGTTAACGATAATAGAACAGACAAGAAACAGTAACAGTAGTAGTTCAACACCAGTTAACGATAATAGAACAGACAAGAAACAGTAACAGTAGTAGTTCAACACCAGTTAACGATAATAGAACAGACAAGAAACAGTAACAGTAGTAGTTCAACACCAGTTAACGATAATAGAACAGACAAGAAACAGTAACAGTAGTAGTTCAACACCAGTTAACGATAATAGAACAGACAAGAAACAGTAACAGTAGTAGTTCAACACCAGTTAACGATAATAGAACAGACAAGAAACAGTAACAGTAGTAGTTCAACACCAGTTAACGATAATAGAACAGACAAGAAACAGTAACAGTAGTAGTTCAACACCAGTTAACGATAATAGAACAGACAAGAAACAGTAACAGTAGTAGTTCAACACCAGTTAACGATAATAGAACAGACAAGAAACAGTAACAGTAGTAGTTCAACACCAGTTAACGATAATAGAACAGACAAGAAACAGTAACAGTAGTAGTTCAACACCAGTTAACGATAATAGAACAGACAAGAAACAGTAACAGTAGTAGTTCAACACCAGTTAACGATAATAGAACAGACAAGAAACAGTAACAGTAGTAGTTCAACACCAGTTAACGATAATAGAACAGACAAGAAACAGTAACAGTAGTAGTTCAACACCAGTTAACGATAATAGAACATACAAGAAACAGTAACAGTAGTAGTTCAACACCAGTTAACGATAATAGAACAGTTAACAAGAAACAGTAACAGTAGTAGTTCAACACCAGTTAACGATAATAGAACAGACAAGAAACAGTAACAGTAGTAGTTCAACACCAGTTAACGATAATAGAACATACAAGAAACAGTAACAGTAGTAGTTCAACACCAGTTAACGATAATAGAACAGACAAGAAACAGTAACAGTAGTAGTTCAACACCAGTTAACGATAATAGAACAGACAAGAAACAGTAACAGTAGTAGTTCAACACCAGTTAACGATAATAGAACAGACAAGAAACAGTAACAGTAGTAGTTCAACACCAGTTAACGATAATAGAACAGACAAGAAACAGTAACAGTAGTAGTTCAACACCAGTTAACGATAATAGAACATACAAGAAACAGTAACAGTAGTAGTTCAACACCAGTTAACGATAATAGAACATACAAGAAACAGTAACAGTAGTAGTTCAACACCAGTTAACGATAATAGAACAGAAACACAAGAAACAGTAACAGTAGTAGTTCAACACCAGTTAACGATAATAGAACATACAAGAAACAGTAACAGTAGTAGTTCAACACCAGTTAACGATAATAGAACAGACAAGAAACAGTAACAGTAGTAGTTCAACACCAGTTAACGATAATAGAACAGACAAGAAACAGTAACAGTAGTAGTTCAACACCAGTTAACGATAATAGAACAAACAAGAAACAGTAACAGTAGTAGTTCAACACCAGTTAACGATAATAGAACAGACAAGAAACAGTAACAGTAGTAGTTCAACACCAGTTAACGATAATAGAACAGACAAGAAACAGTAACAGTAGTAGTTCAACACCAGTTAACGATAATAGAACAAACAAGAAACAGTAACAGTAGTAGTTCAACACCAGTTAACGATAATAGAACAGTTCAACACAGTTAACAAGAAACAGTAACAGTAGTAGTTCAACACCAGTTAACGATAATAGAACAGACAAGAAACAGTAACAGTAGTAGTTCAACACCAGTTAACGATAACAGAACAAACAAGAAACGACAGTAAGTTCAACACCAGTTAACAGACAAGAAACAGTAACAGTAGTAGTTCAACACCAGTTAACGATAATAGAACAGACAAGAAACAGTAACAGTAGTAGTCAACACCAGTTAACGATAATAGAACAGACAAGAAACAGTAACAGTAGTAGTTCAACACCAGTTAACGATAATAGAACATACAAGAAACAGTAACAGTAGTAGTTCAAACAGTTAAGTAGAACAAACAAGAAACAGTAGTAGTTCAACACCAGTTAACGATAATAGAACAAACAAGAAACAGTAACAGTAGTAGTTCAACACCAGTTAACGATAATAGAACATACAAGAAACAGTAACAGTAGTAGTTCAACACCAGTTAACGATAATAGAACAAACAAGAAACAGTAACAGTAGTAGTTCAACACCAGTTAACGATAATAGAACAGACAAGAAACAGTAACAGTAGTAGTTCAACACCAGTTAACGATAATAGAACAGACAAGAAACAGTAACAGTAGTAGTTCAATACCAGTTAACGATAATAGAACAGACAAGAAACAGTAACAGTAGTAGTTCAACACCAGTTAACGATAATAGAACAGACAAGAAACAGTAACAGTAGTAGTTCAACACCAGTTAACGATAACAGAACAAACAAGAAACAGTAACAGTAGTAGTTCAACACCAGTTAACGATAATAGAACATACAAGAAACAGTAACAGTAGTAGTTCAATACGAGTTAACGATAATAGAACAGACAAGAAACAGTGACAGTAGTAGTTCAACACCAGTTAACGATAATAGAACAGACAAGAAACAGTAACAGTAGTAGTTCAACACCAGTTAACGATAATAGAACATACAAGAAACAGTAACAGTAGTAGTTCAACACCAGTTAACGATAATAGAACATACAAGAAACAGTAACAGTAGTAGTTCAACACCAGTTAACGATAATAGAACAGACAAGAAACAGTGACAGTAGTAGTTCAACACCAGTTAACGATAATAGAACAGACAAGAAACAGTAACAGTAGTAGTTCAACACCAGTTAACGATAATAGAACAAACAAGAAACAGTAACAGTAGTAGTTCAACACCAGTTAACGATAATAGAACATACAAGAAACAGTAACAGTAGTAGTTCAACACCAGTTAACGATAATAGAACATACAAGAAACAGTAACAGTAGTAGTTCAACACCAGTTAACGATAATAGAACAGACAAGAAACAGTGACAGTAGTAGTTCAACACCAGTTAACGATAATAGAACAAACAAGAAACAGTAACAGTAGTAGTTCAATACGAGTTAACGATAACAGAACAAACAAGAAACAGTGACAGTAGTAGTTCAACACCAGTTAACGATAATAGAACATACAAGAAACAGTAACAGTAGTAGTTCAACACCAGTTAACGATAATAGAACATACAAGAAACAGTAACAGTAGTAGTTCAATACGAGTTAACGATAACAGAACAAACAAGAAACAGTGACAGTAGTAGTTCAACACCAGTTAACGATAATAGAACAAACAAGAAACAGTAACAGTAGTAGTTCAATACGAGTTAACGATAACAGAACAAACAAGAAACAGTGACAGTAGTAGTTCAACACCAGTTTACGATAACAGAAGAAACAAGAAACAGTGACAGTAGTAGTTCAACACCAGTTAACGATAATAGAACAGACAAGAAACAGTAACAGTAGTAGTTCAATACGAGTTAACGATAACAGAACAAACAAGAAACAGTAACAGTAGTAGTTCAACACCAGTTAACGATAATAGAACAAACAAGAAACAGTAACAGTAGTAGTTCAACACCAGTTAACGATAATAGAACAAACAAGAAACAGTAACAGTAGTAGTTCAATACGAGTTAACGATAATAGAACAGACAAGAAACAGTAACAGTAGTAGTTCAACACCAGTTAACGATAATAGAACAGACAAGAAACAGTAACAGTAGTAGTTCAATACGAGTTAACGATAACAGAACAAACAAGAAACAGTAGTAGTTCAACACCAGTTAACGATAATAGAACATACAAGAAACAGTAACAGTAGTAGTTCAATACGAGTTAACGATAATAGAACATACAAGAAACAGTAACAGTAGTAGTTCAACACCAGTTAACGATAATAGAACATACAAGAAACAGTAACAGTAGTAGTTCAACACCAGTTAACGATAATAGAACAGACAAGAAACAGTAACAGTAGTAGTTCAACACCAGTTAACGATAATAGAACATACAAGAAACAGTAACAGTAGTAGTTCAACACCAGTTAACGATAACAGAACAAACAAGAAACAGTAGTAGTTCAACACCAGTTAACGATAATAGAACAGACAAGAAACAGTAACAGTAGTAGTTCAATACGAGTTAACGATAACAGAACAAACAAGAAACAGTAGTAGTTCAACACCAGTTAACGATAATAGAACAAACAAGAAACAGTAACAGTAGTAGTTCAACACCAGTTAACGATAATAGAACAAACAAGAAACAGTAACAGTAGTAGTTCAACACCAGTTAACGATAATAGAACAGACAAGAAACAGTAACAGTAGTAGTTCAACACCAGTTAACGATAATAGAACATACAAGAAACAGTAACAGTAGTAGTTCAACACCAGTTAACGATAATAGAACAGACAAGAAACAGTAACAGTAGTAGTTCAACACCAGTTAACGATAATAGAACAGACAAGAAACAGTAACAGTAGTAGTTCAACACCAGTTAACGATAATAGAACAAACAAGAAACAGTAACAGTAGTAGTTCAATACGAGTTAACGATAATAGAACAGACAAGAAACAGTGACAGTAGTAGTTCAACACCAGTTAACGATAATAGAACAAACAAGAAACAGTGACAGTAGTAGTTCAACACCAGTTAACGATAATAGAACAAACAAGAAACAGTAACAGTAGTAGTTCAATACGAGTTAACGATAACAGAACAAACAAGAAACAGTGACAGTAGTAGTTCAACACCAGTTAACGATAATAGAACATACAAGAAACAGTAACAGTAGTAGTTCAACACCAGTTAACGATAATAGAACATACAAGAAACAGTAACAGTAGTAGTTCAACACCAGTTAACGATAATAGAACAGACAAGAAACAGTAACAGTAGTAGTTCAACACCAGTTAACGATAATAGAACATACAAGAAACAGTAACACTAGTAGTTCAACACCAGTTAACGATAACAGAACAAACAAGAAACAGTAGTAGTTCAACACCAGTTAACGATAATAGAACAGACAAGAAACAGTAACAGTAGTAGTTCAATACGAGTTAACGATAACAGAACAAACAAGAAACAGTAACAGTAGTAGTTCAACACCAGTTAACGATAATAGAACAAACAAGAAACAGTAACAGTAGTAGTTCAACACCAGTTAACGATAATAGAACAAACAAGAAACAGTAACAGTAGTAGTTCAACACCAGTTAACGATAATAGAACAGACAAGAAACAGTAACAGTAGTAGTTCAACACCAGTTAACGATAATAGAACATACAAGAAACAGTAACAGTAGTAGTTCAACACCAGTTAACGATAATAGAACAGACAAGAAACAGTAACAGTAGTAGTTCAACACCAGTTAACGATAATAGAACAGACAAGAAACAGTAACAGTAGTAGTTCAATACGAGTTAACGATAATAGAACAGACAAGAAACAGTAACAGTAGTAGTTCAACACCAGTTAACGATAATAGAACAGACAAGAAACAATATATCATAATATATTGGATAAACATCCAAGAGGATATCAGCTAAAACCCTTTATAAGAACCCTGGGACTAACAGTATAATATTAAGTTTTATGAATGTTGGGACAATCAGAAGAAGTGCCAGAGGGATAGCACGAGCCATCTAGAATATACTATAAAAATATCACAGGTGTCCAACATTACTTAATGGCCCATCTCTGTGAACTTGGAAACAACAGTCATCATATTGAGATGGAAGATTTAGGACTGTTCACATCACATACACAAAGAGGAAAATATGCAGAACCATTCATGTTGATGCAAAGTCTTAAAAGGCAGATTGGATCCCTGGAAGACAAACAGTTTTATACGTAATGACGATGCAGTGGAAAGTTTTAAATAAAAAAAAGACGCCCTTTGTTTTTATTTCAGCACACAATTTATTCTTCAAGTGGTAGGTTCTTCTAAGATTCACCATTTATCTAGTCATCAAACCCTCCGAGAAATTACACCATGTATACCACATCATCAGTCATCAAGTTCTCTATTTTACACCTGAACTAATGTTAAAAGTTTAATACTAATAATTACACACATTTGGAATTAAATTCAGATTAACGTTCGTTTTTTATTATACATTATTGGAGGGTTCGGCATGGCCACGTGGTTAAGGTACTCAACTAGTGATCTGAGAGTCGCGGGTTTCAATTTCCGTCACACCAAACATGCTCGCCCTTTCAGCTGTGGGAGAGTTATAATGTGACGATCAGTCCCACTATTCGTTGGTAATAAAGTAGCCCAAGAGTTGGTGGTGGATGGTGATGACTAGTTGACTTCCCTCCAGCCTCACACTGCTAAAGTAGGGACGGCTAGCGAAGATAGCTCTCGTGTAGCTTTGCTCGAAATTCAAACAAACAAACATTATTGGAGTCTACAACACTAATTTTGTTTTATTATTGACTTCAAAACATTTTGTACCGGAGTTTCCTACTTAATTTGATCTTTAAAAACACACAGAACAAAGTATTTGTCATCATGATTTTATTTTTGAAAGAAATTTAAGCACGTTGATTTAATAATAATTTGTGTGTATTAATTATCAAAGACAATGTTGGCCGTAAAACGAATACTTTAGCTTTTTTATATTAAATGTCATTCGTGTATAAGACGAAAAGATTGGTTGGTATCATTTACATTTGGTTTTGGAAGCTTTAAAATATAATGGTTGGTTTCTCCAGCCCCGTCCTAGCTGTTGGTTTCTCCAACCCCATCCTAGTGGTTGGTTTCTGCAGCTCCATCCGAGTGGTTGGTTTCTACAGCCTCGTCCTAGAGGTTGGTTTCTGCAGCCCCGTCCTACCGGTTGGTTTTCACAGCTCCATCCTTGTGGTTGGTTTATGCAGCTCCGTCCTAGTGGTTGGTTTATGCAGCCCCTATTCCTAGTGGTTGGTTTCCATAGCCCCATTCTAGTGCGTGGTTTCTAATGCCCCGTTCTAGTGGTTGGTTTTTACAGCCCCGTTCTAGAGGTTGGTTTCTACAGCTACGGCCCAGTATCTGTTTATTATCATTACCAAGTTGTCAGATTGATGTAAGTCCATACAGAGTATACTATATTGTTTTATACATATGATGAAGTATACATTTAAACACAGGTTTTTATATTATTCACAATTTTATAGATCTGTTCCTGTTTCCAACAGATCCAAACTGTTCCTGTTTCCAACTGATCCAAACTGTTCCTGTTTACAACTGATCCAAACTGTTTCCAGCTCAGATCGCTATATCTAAATTTCCGCCATTTCTATTGTTGTTATTTCCGAAAATCAAACCCAGACCGTCATGAATGTATTATCACTGATACTTTACAATGTAAGAACTATAATTATAACATTAGTTCTTGTCGTTGACATTTTTAAAACAATGAATTTTACATTATTACCGATGCTTGACAATTGAAAAGACACAATCATTTTTGGAGAGTAACAACTGAAAATATATAAATATTACATTAATGCTACTGCTTAATATTTTAAATTAAACATAAAAACATCATGATTTCCCCAGAATGACATTTTAGAAATGTAGCTAGAGTATTATGTCTGTAATCTGACAACTTACACAATGCAACAATGTACGTGTGATTCCTGTTAATTATTCGTGGCCCAGTATGGCCAGATGGCTAAGTCACTCGACTCGTAATCTGAGGGTCGCAAATTCGTATCCCGATCGCACCAAACATTCTCGCCCTTTCATCCGTGGGGGCATTATAATGTGACGGTCAATCAAACTAAAAGAGTAGCCTAAGAGTTGGCGGTGGGTGACGATGACTAGTTGTCTTCCCTCTAGTCTTACACTACTAAATTGTGACGGCTCAGCACAGATAGCCCTCGAGTAGCTTTGTGCGAAATTCAAAACAAACAATTAATTATTCGTTTTTAAGAGAAATGGTACCCAAATTCCGAGAGATAGAGAGCGAATGATGAATTTATATATATTAGATCATTAAGATAAAATTATATACAAAAAAGTATAGAAAAATCAAAAATAAATAAAAACATATATATATATATATATATGTACCAATACTAATAATTAAGTGCTAAAATAAAACAAGCTTCCTATGAGCTAGATCTTTGTGAAACAATTGATGGTCAGTATACACGGATATTATCCTCTGGCCCTGATGTATAAATTATTAATATACTAAGCAGTTCAAACTATCAAGGAATAGAAAGGAGAAAGAGGTCAAGTGTATCTGACCCTCCTAGATATACACAATCTATACCCAAACAACGAGAGAGTTAGTTATAAGAGAACTTAAAACCGCCCTCTATTTGTGAGTTCATTAGATTCGTTTTACACATTCTCCTTACTTCATATTTAAATAGTTTGAAGATCCATTGTAATAAATCCAAAATTACTCAAAAAATAATTTGGCACCATTATGACCACGTAGAACACCTGAAGTCTTAAACATGAATATGTTATGGTTGAAATGAAATACACCTCAGAAGTAAACAAACAAACCATTGCTCTTACTTACCAGTTAAATTGAGGTGTGTTTATAAATCTAAATGCATGTTGCAAAAATATTTCATTTCAACCATAATATATTCCTATTTGCGCTAGTCGTCTCTAATTTATTATTGTGAGACTAGAGGGAAGGCAGCTAGTCACCGCTACCCACCGCCAACTCTTGGGTTACTCTTTTACCAATGAATAGTGGGATTGACTGTCACATTATAACGGCTTAAAGGTCGAGAATGTTTGGTGCGACGGGGATTCGAACCCGTGACCCTCCGATTACGAGTGACGGGCCTAAGCAATACTACTTCTACATACTAGCAGAATATAAAATTAACACTTCTTTTACTATCGGAAAAAATATCGGTACTTAGTATTAGCCACAGAAATCAAATGATATTTATCCTTACATAACTAGTACAGAATAGTTCCTATTTCAAGTATGACCAGATTATATTTTCAAATGATATTTATCCTTACATAACTAGTATAGAATAGATCATATTTCAAGTATGACCAGATTATATTTTCAAATGATATTTATCCTTACATAACTAGGTAAAGATTGCATGCCACAACGACTTTTTCATTGTACATTTTGCTTTCTCTCCACGCTTCTGCTTCCAACTCCTGGAGTGAATCAATTTAATTATATAGGTGACAAAGAAATACGCACAATAAATTATACAGGTTCGAATGTTTTCCTCTTTATACGTTTATTTGGAATGATCATTGACATGCACAATTTAAGGATTGTAGGACACTGCAGTAGGACCACGACCTAACTTGAAAACTATTGTTGTTTACTTTGCTTCTGTCCTTCTCCTGCACGATTGTGTTACTTGTATCTTGGTTATTGTTCTGTTCGGTTGTTTTAAGAACACTCTCCACAGCCCCAACAGCCAAATGCAGTCTTACTGTACTATTTGGAGTTTATCAACAAGTGAAACACACACATTAACACATTGTGTTGTGAAGACAGATTTGCATTTGTTCGTTTGTGTTCTTTTTTTCTTAATTGCTTTACACATTCATTTGAATACCTTGCATAACTCATCTAAAACCTGTACTTTTGTGGATACTTGTTCTCTGTATGTAAACCTAAATACACAACAGCGTTTGTATCTGAATTTTGCATTTATGGGCAAACTACTAAGGCTACCTTTCGTCAGTACTAATTTTAAACTACCAATGACGTATCTTCTGGAGTAGATAAGGTCCTATCCGTACCAATGTTTATTTTTCTAACAATGGTATAACTTCTAAAACCAGTAAGTGAAAACAAAACAGCACGTAAACTAAGAAACAAACGACGGCTTTGTTTGTTGCACTTTGAAATTCAGAAAATTTAAGAAGACAAATGAGACAATATTTAGTATTTCCTCAGCATTTGAAAGTTAGATCATTTGCAGTTTCTTAGACTTAAGTCTAAAAGTCTGAATTGAGAATTGTTTTCTAAGTTTATTTAAGCTGTTTAATCACAGATATTAAACTAGAATAATGATGTGTTTGCTATTTCGGCTGAACAGTGGAATTTCTAAACAACATTTACTTTCCACCATAAACAAAAGCTTTTTCTTGTAATAAACTTTGAAATCACTTAATTTGTCTAACGTGTAAGTTGAAATGTCTTTCTTCACTAATTACTGGTTTCAGTGCATAGTAAAAGTTACCTTGATGTTTATACATATGTTTGTAATATTGTTTTCGTCGTGTTTTTGAAAAAAAATTGGGTTCACCAGGCCTAAATGTCTTAAAATATATGCATTGTAATCTGAGTCCAGAATTTTGTTTGTGGTAAATACAAAATAAAGTAGGACTGTTTAAACGTTACAAACTTGATTAAGCTTCGCCCGTTTCCTGTTGTCTTTCCACACCAAAGCCCTCAGAATAAAATAATAGTTAATATAATGTAAATCTCCGCATAACTTTGCTCCCACACGTTGTTTAAATATTTCTGTAACATACAATACAATACATTGTAGTCAGCGGTTTATTCTGTATGTTATAAAAGATTTTCCCTGACAGTTGTAATTAATGAGTTCTTTTTTTTCACAATTTCCAAACCTCCACCCCTCCAACATAAACACACATTGGTGACACTAATAATATTAATTTATATGACTTTTGTATAGTTTTAGTAGCTTACACAGTTTCTCTTCTTAGTAAATGAGCCGTATCGTTATTTTCATCATATTACTTTGTTAGTTGCATGAAGAATTATTGATTGCTCACGTCTAACTTGAAATTCAGGAATACATTTTTACGCTGTCTTTACCATACTAATCACATTCTAGACAAATAACCTCATATACGTTAATTCAATAGAAATGTTGCGAATTTTATGTTCTTCGTGTGTGTGTGTCGGGCTGTCTGCTGAGTTTACCGAAGGGAATTGAACCCCTGATTTTAGCATTGTAAAACTAAATCAAAACCATGTGTTAAAAATTTTCACATTTCGCTAGTAAGAGATTCAGGAAAATAATTCTGTTTTGGTAATTTGTCCGCCAGAGGGACTTATAGCGTTAATAACCCTGGTTCGATTCCTCACGGTAGACACAGCAGATAGGATTTTCCGAGGCTTTGCTTTAAGATAAGAAAATAAACTTAATAATTTAAACATGGTATGCTTTCATTGCGAAATAAGATAATTTATGTTTCAAATATTCATTAAAATACCTAATAATGTAATTTAGTATATACATTAAGTACCATTTAAGGTGGAAGGAAGATATAATGTTTAAAAATTACATAGAAACATCGTTGATCTTAGAACGGGAGAGTTGTACAGTTATGTAATACTGTATAGTTATGTAATACTGTACAGTTATGTAATGCTGTACAGTTATGTAATACTGTATAGTTATGTAATGCTGTACAGTTATGTAATACTGTATAGTTATGTAATGCTGTACAGTTATGTAATACTGTATAGTTATGTAATACTGTACAGTTATGTAATGCTGTATAGTTATGTAATACTGTACAGTTATGTAATGCTGTATAGTTATGTAATACTGTACAGTTATGCAACACTGTATAGTTATGTAATACTGTATAGTTATGTAATGCTGTATAGTTATGTAATGCTGTACAGTTATGTAATGCTGTACAGTTATGTAATACTATATAGTTATGTAAGACGAGTGATTACTTATAAATACGACCAAATAATTCAGAAATATAAAGGTACAGAAAAATAGCTATAAACAATGGTAAGTTGCGAGTTGGAGCCCGGCATGGCCAGGTGGTCAAGGCGCTGCACTCGTAATTTGAGGGTCACGGATTCGAATTCCTGATCACCCCAAACATGCTCGCCCTTTCAGCCTTGGGGGCGTTATAATGTGACGGTCAATCCCACTCTTCGTTGGTAGAAGAGTAGCCCAAGAGTGGGCGGTAAGTGGTGATGACTAGCTGCCTTCTCTCTAGTTTTACATTGCTAATTTAGGGACGGCTAGCGCAGGTAGCTCTCGTGTCGCTTTGAGCGTAATTCCCAAACAAACAAACATAGTTGCGAGTCTGTCCTGCAACAATTATTTTCGTTTTAAAAGCAAATGAAGGAGACACTGTTTGTTTTAAGGAAAATAATTAGTCTTAATTTCCCCAAACAATTACTTAATTATCTCTCTTCTGGTTTGCATTGTTTTGAATTTCGCGCAAAGCTACATCAGGGCTATCTGCGCTAGCCGTCCTTAATTTAGCAGTGTAAGACTAGAGGGAAGGCAGTTGTTCACCACTACCCACCGCCAACTCTTGGGTTACTCTCTTACCAATGAATAGTGGAATTGACTGTCCTCTTTATAACGCACCCACGGCTGAAAGGACGAGCATGTTTAGTGCGACTGAGATTCGAACCCGTGATCCTCAGACTATGAGATAATCTCTCTTCTATAATAAAGAGAAAAACTACCAATCTACCAATTTAAGTTTTATTTTCAGTTTTAGTCCAATAGCAATGTATTAAATATATGGATTTCATTTCTGATACTGCCTATCTCAGTTTTCTGTCGTCTAAGCTCTTTTGTGAGAATAGATATTTCTACAATTAGTGGCAAAGAACCGACTTTACCAAAAGCTTTGTCCCGCCGAACTCTGCTCGTGAGGGTGCTATGTCAGCATGTCCTGAAAGCAAGGAGGAATGTTTAAGGAGATCGCTTCATTCTACTATAATGGTTAGAGTGATCAATCAGAAACAGATGGAGACCAGAACATGTACTCTGCAGTGTTGCTTTTGATCATTCTATCTATATATTGCTTATACACAAGCGGTTCTACTTTAAATGTTACGTTATTGTAAGTTTCATCGTAAGTGGCACGCCAAATTGACTCACTCGGTGCATAAACGTTTACACGTGATCTAGGAAGCCATTCTTCTACGTTTTCGAATGCCCGTTTCATAATAAAGAACGAAAGAACTGTTTGTTAGCTAGCAGCATATACTTAAAGACAAAAGTGTCTTTACGATAAATAATTAGATTACGTCCCAGAACCTGTCGTCTCGAAGACAAATTACCCTTCGGAGGTAAGAACCATTCGCTGCAGAAAGTTATTGCGGTAGTAATTATCACAGTTGTACTGTCTGAAAGTGTGAGGCGTGTTCAACGGCGTATCGCGTCTCGACTTTTTTTAATCCACTGTCCGACACATTAACTCCTGGATCACGCTCGACTAATTTGACATATGTGTAAAAATTATAACTGCACATGTCTTAATTAAAAAGTGTTTATGTTTGTTAGGCTTCACGCAATACAACACACGTTCTCTGTGCTAGTTGTCCATAATTTTGAAATGACAGAGGAGACACAAGATGTGGCACCACAGACAAATAATTTCTCGGCTATATTCCTGTCATGGACTGATAGATAGAACTAAGCACGACTTGCAATTTGCGGGATCGAACATGCTTGCCTTTTCAGTCGTAGAAACGTTTAATGTAACGACAACTAATCCCGCTACTTGTTGGTAGAGTAGTTCAAGAGTTGGTGGTGAATGGTTTCAATTAGTTACCTTCACTCTAGTCTGTCACCCAAAATGTAGGACGGTTCTCGAGTTCTTGCGAACTTCAACAAATTTATCTATGATACTTGGCTAACTTTGCAATAAACCTTATTTTTGGGTTTCTGTTATAAGCCAGTTGATTTGGTTTGTTTTGAATTTTGCGCAAAGCTACACGAGGGCTATCTGCGCTAGCCGTCCCTAACATAGCAGTGTAAGACTAGAGGAAGGCAGCTAGTCATCACCACCCACCGCCAATTCTTGGGCTACTTTTTTACCAACAAATAGTGAGATTGACTGTAACATTATAATTCCTCTACAGCTGAAAGGGCGAGCATGTTTGGTGTGATGTGGGTTCGAACCCACGACCCTCAGATTATGAGTCGAGTGCCTTAACCACCTGGCCATGCTGGGCCCAAGCCTGTTGAACGAGTTCTGAAAGTCCTTTAGAGCATTACTGTTCTGATGTTAATAAAACATTACTTATTTCAATTTTCATTTTGAAATAATCGTCTTTGTATTCTTATTATTTTCAGTCACGCACTGAAAATACATCAGTTTGAAAACTTAGTAACGTCTTTATTTGATTTTTTTTTTGGTTTTAGATAACACTGCACAACAATTTTTTTTTTTTTTATGTTTTGCTTCCTGAAAAGCTTTTGCTGATTGTAACAGGTACCTGGTGGGTATGCACAAATATAGTTTTGGTTTTGCTTCATCACGTAGGAACTCTAAGAAATAGACAGTTAACTTTTTACCGGTAATAACGTATTTAATTGCATTTATGTTTCTAATACGCTATTAAGTTCAACATAATTAAAAGTGTTTTGCTCTTGATTTTCGTTTTTATTCAATGTCCGGTGCATCACGTTGCAGTGTCCAACAGTGGTCAGCAAGCATTGACGGATTCCAGTTGCCCTGATATTGTTTTTCCATTGTAGCAAAACTGAAGATTTCGATGAAACGGTACGTGATGGGCAAGTTTGGATGTGATTTTCGTGATCAGCAGCCAAAAATCTATAAGGCACACCCAACAGTGTTCAAGAAGCAAAAACATTCTTGTGCAGTGTAATTAAAACATTGATGTGCAGTGTAATTAAAACATTGTTGTGCAGTGTAATTAAAACTTTGTTGTGCAGTGTAATTAAAACATTGTTGTGCAATGTAATTAAAACATTGTTGTGCAGTGTAATTAAAACTTTGTTGTGCAGTGTAATTAAAACTTTGTTGTGCAGTGTAATTAAAACATTGTTGTGCAATGTAATTAAAACATTGTTGTGCAGTGTAATTAAAACATTGTTGTGCAGTGTAATTAAAACATTGTTGTGCAGTATAATTAAAACATTGTTGTGCAGTGTAATTAAAACATTGTTGTGCAGTGTAATTAAAACATTGTTGTGCAGTATAATTAAAACATTGTTGTGCAGTGTATTCGCACAAAACTAGACAGATGTTTCCTCTGTTGTCGTTTTTGGAGTGATACTCAAGAGGAACGTCTGCTAGTTAACAGCACTCACCGCTAGGTGTTGGTATACTTTTCGAATTGTTGGATTTGACCGCCACTCTTATAACACAACCACAGCCCCAAAGTGTAAACCGTGATTTTGTGGCAATGGGAAACGGAATATGAGTCATCAGACAAATAGTCTGACACGCTAGCCACAAGGTCACGACTAACCTATTGATACATCGGTTACCAAATAACGTTCAGATATCTTTCTTTATATTTCTAGTGAAAATCAAAATGCCGATGAAAAGTTCCTTTGAGTGAAATTTTTCATTTTATTGGATTAAAACAAATTGTGCTGTTATTAAAGAAGATAAAAACCCAATGAAAAGCAGTCCCTGTTTATAAAGTGAAATTCAAATTGTAGGAACTCTAATGAACTTTAGAAAATAAATTGAAACTACTAACCGTATATATATATATATATATATATATATCATAATTTTAGTCAAATCCTAGTTTAGAAATGTTCGTGTAGTTTCCAATTTAGAACCTATTCACTGAATCTCTAATAAACCCTCTCTTGTGTGAGGTAGATATATATTTTTTAATAACTTATAAAGATTTATATCCAGTATTATTAACACGGGAAGTAACTGCTTAATTAGGGTTTGCGTATTAAGTCATAGCAAACTATAACGGCTATAAAATTTGGAATGATAAACACTCTTTAGTTGGGTAACATCACTTTATATGTGTTATAATTCTCCTAATTGCTGATCATATAAAGGTCGTAATTTCGTAGCTTATGGTGAAATTCGGTCGAACGAGCTGGTAGCTTAGAAACCACAGAATTACATCACTTGGTAACGCGTGTTTTACACTTTTGTGAAGTTATCTCCTAAGAACCAGTTACTTTGAGAAGTTTGTTGTTTTAAAACAGGAAATATGATGACCAATAGGAATGAGTTTGACAATTAACAGTTATTTATTGATTGAAAATCAGTTAATAATTTAGATCTGAAAACAAAAATAACATATGTGTTAATGAAGTAAATATTTTTTTACAAAATATATTATAATGCCACATTATATTGTATTTCATTATCAACCACATTTTCGTCCGTAATTCATATAATATGTCGGAAGGTTACGACATTTTGGTGAATAAAGTAACACATAAATTCATACAGCCTGATTCCGTGATCAGGAGTAACACTACACATTACAATAGACAGTACTGTGACTAGGTGTAATACCACATATAACTCTATACAATACTGTCACTATGTGTGGCACTTCACATAACATTATCCAATACTATTACTGGCTATAATACTGCATATATCTATATCCAATATTGCAATTAGATGTAATATAGCACATAACAATGCTGTGATTGGGTATAATTCTGTACATAAAAGTAACTAATTCGGTGACTAAGTGTAAAATAACACATAACAGTATCTAATGGTGTGACTCGGTGTAATACTACATATAATGGTGTGGCTGGTATTAATACCGTACACAACAGTATCTAACGCTGTTACTGGGTCTCCCACTTCACACAATTGTATACAATATCGTGACTTGAAGTAAAGCTACATACAATATATACACAACCATGCATGACTAGCTGCGACAAGGTGGAACATTACACATAAGTACATGTAACATTATGACTGAGAATAACATTACACATAACTATATATAGCATTTTGAGTGGACGTAGCAACACTCACAACTGTGCACAGGTACCTTATAAAGACAAACAGTGGTCTTTATTATTGATACGGTATCCTCAGAAGAAAATAAATTCGTTTCATGTGTTCTGTAGAACACGTTACAAATAATAAATTATGATTAAACTAAATAGTTTTTCTTCATTATGCTCTCATAGGTTTGTAATTTTCAACCTTAGTATTTAATACATTTATGTAAAGTTTCTTTATTCTGATGTGCATTATGAGGTGAAAGACGGTTTGTCTGTGGTTTGTCTCGATGACAATTTTTAAAGCACCGCTTCTTCCCCACTGACTCGTTGGAATAATAAATCTTTGTAAACCTACTCACAGCTTTATAGGTTCTTGTATCTCACCACAAACTGTTTTTGTTACTCTCATCAAACACCTTTGTCTATAACAATATTGAAGTATTCTATTTCTAACCTTAATATTTTATGACCTTATGACTAGCCTGTGGTAATATGAAACTTATCTAAGATATGAAACGTATATAGGCTTACATCTCGGGCTGTTTTCAATGTAGACATTTATATTGTAGTTGGGCCACATGAACGTCACGCGATGATAACGTAGCTAAAGTTTTGGATTTTGTCAATTTCAAAACAATTTCTTTCCGATATTTTAAAAGCTAGGACAAAGAAGGCGAAGATGCTGTTAGTAAATTAGTTAGTGCGTGATTTATTCGGTTTGTCTCTACCTCTCAGTGAATTAGATTAATGCTCTAAGTTCTGAGTTTCTTAAGAAGTAAAGAGATTAAATTTAATCATGTTTAGACTTTGTTTATTTGTTATGTTAGGCCTGTAATTTGTTACACAAAATTTAATCATGTTTAGACTTTGTTTATTTGTTATGTTAGGCCTGTCATTTGTTACACAAAATTTAATCATGTTTAGACTTTGTTTATTTGTTATGTTAGGCCTGTCATTTGTTACACAAAATTTAATCATGTTTAGACTTTGTTTATTTGTTATGTTAGGCCTGTCATTTGTTACACAAAATTTAATCATGTTTAGACTTTGTTTATTTGTTATGTTAGGCCTGTCATTTGTTACACAAAATTTAATCATGTTTAGACTTTGTTTATTTGTTATGTTAGGCCTGTCATTTGTTACACAAAATTTAATCATGTTTAGACTTTGTTTATTTGTTATGTTAGGCCTGTCATTTGTTACACAAAATTTAATCATGTTTAGACTTTGTTTATTTGTTATGTTAGGCCTGTCATTTGTTACACAAAATTGTAGAATTTTAGAACTTGTAACTGCAGAAATAAAACATTGTGATTAAGCGGACATTGTTTTACTAAATAATTAATCTAAAAGAAACAACCCAACAATAGAAACCATTACAACAGTAATGATAAATATGGAATTGTTTTGGTAAACATGAAACATAATTTAGGCCGAACTACAAGACGACAAGAAATGCTGAAAGCGAGGTCCAACATTTGTTGGAAGTGATGAAACATGTAAAGACATTTAACAAAAATAGACAGATAATTAAATAAAGATTACGAAGAAATAGTAAACATAATAATAAAAGAAACCTGCAGTTTAAAGAACATTAAGGTACTGATTACAAATAATTAAGCCTAACATTATTACAAGAGTTACGAAAAAATCAATTTGATTGAAGAATTGGAAATGAGCAGACGAATTGTATAAGATGAAAGGAAATCAACATGTAAAAAGGAAAGTAAGAAAATAATGTAAAAATTACATAGACAAACTATTATAGAACAATAGGCATTTCAACTGCAATTTAAAATGACATATTACTAGAAACTTTAAACAAAAGCAGCCTTTAAGAAATAAAAACCGCTTCCAAAGGATGGCACGGATATAGGAACTTCAGAAAGATTCCAATACAAACGTCGAAGCCAGAAACGTAATACGTCAATAGATGATAATAAACTGAGGAAATAATATTAATAATAATAGTATTAGATTCCAGACAGATCACAGGAACAACAACAAACTAATGAGGTCTGAAAAAAATGTGAACCAGCTGGACTTAAGAGGCGATAGTTTTCATCTATACCAGTTGATATGAAGAGATTAGTACTTAGAGAAACCATCTGATAAATCAATGAGTGCATTGGTCAGAGCCTTATAAATTATTAATTACCTCTGGTTCTTCAGCTACTATTTGTTGACCTGTTCTGGCAGAGAAGAATAGAAAATTCCTTCTAGAGGTACAGTGAGAGGATAGATTTATGTGAACAGCAAAAGGAAGATAGTTATATGTTACCCTTGTTCTCTGACATTCCTATATTCAACATGATGTGTAAGTAACTGATAAATGAAAAATGCATTTTGAAATACATTTCATAAGGAGCTATTTATTTCTAAATGCGTATGACACTTTGAGACCGATTGCAGGAACCTTACTTAACCCTTTACCATACACGTTCTACTTGAAAGGAACCTTAACTGACCCTCTACTATACATGTTTTACTTCAAAGGAACCTTAATTAACCCTTTACCATACATGTTTTACTTGAAAGGAACCTTAATTAACCCTTTACCATACATGTTTTACTTGAAAGGAACCTTAATTAACCCTCTACCATACATGTTTTACTTGAAAGGAACCTTAATTGACCCTCTACCATACATGTTTTACTTGAAAGGAACCTTAATTGACCCTCTACTATACATGTTTTACTTGAAAGGAACCTTAATTAACCCTTTACCATACATGTTTTACTTGAAAGGAACCCTAATTAACCCCCTACCATACATGTTTTACTTGAAAGGAACCTTAACTGACCCTCTACTATACATGTTTTACTTGAAAGGAACCTTAACTAACCCTTTACCATACATGTTTTACTTTAAAGGAACCTTAATTAACCCTCTACCACACATTCATACATATTTTACTTGAAAATAACCTTAATTAACCTTCTACCATACATGTTTTACTTGAAAGGAACCTTAAATAACCTTCTACCATACATGTTTTACTTGAAAGGAACATCAGCTAACCCTCTATCAAACATGTATTACTTGGAAGGTACCTTAATTAACCCTACAGCATACGCTTTACTTAGAAGCAACCTTTATTAGCTCTCTACTGTCGGTCCGTTACAAGTTGTTATGTTAAACCACAACTAGGAACATCAGATATAGAATAACACAAGGAATGTGTTCATTACTCCTTGTATAACTTTTAAATGGTACTTACTGTTCTACACTTCGTGAAGTTCCTTAAGTATCTATATACAAACACGTGCAACAAAAGAACGGGATGATATATCAACAACTCGCTGCGATACAACAATGAACTTGTTTGGCCATTAATATACTGTGCAGAATACAACAACGAACTAATCTGGTCATTAATATATCCTGTGCAGAATACAACAACGAACTAATTTGGTCATTAATATACTGTGTAGAATACAATAACGAACTAGACTGGCCATTAATATACTGTGCAGAATACAATAACGAACTTGTTTGGCCATTAATATACTGTGCAGAATACAACAACGAACTAATTTGGTCATTAATATACTGTGCAGAATACAACAATGAACTTGTTTGGCCATTAATATACTGTGCAGAATACAACAATGAACTTGTTTGGCCATTAATATACTGTGCAGAATACAACAACGACCTTATTTGTTCATTAATATACTGTGCAAAATACAATAACGACCTTATTTGTTCATTAATATATTGTGCAGAATACAACAACGAACTTACTTGTCCAATAATATACTGTGCAGAATACAATAACGAACTAATTTGGCCATAAAGTATACTGTGCAGAATACAACAACGAACTAATTTGGTCATTAATATACTGTGCAGAATACAATAACGAACTAGACTGACCATTAATATACTGTGCAGAATACAATAACGAACTAGACTGGCCATTAATATACTGTGCAGAATACAATAACGAACTTGTTTTGCCATTAATATACTGTGCAAAATACAATAACGACCTTATTTGTTCATTAATATATTGTGCAGAATACAACAACGAACTTACTTGTCCAATGATATACTGTGTAGAATACAATAACGACCTTATTTGTCCCTTACTATATTGTTCAGAATACAATAACGACCTTATTTGTCCCTTACTATATTGTTCAGAATACAATAACGAACTTGTTTTTACATTAATATACTGTGCAAAATACAATAACGACCTTATTTGTTCATTAATATATTGTGCAGAATACAACAACGAACTTACTTGTCCAATAATATACTGTGCAGAATACAATAACGAACTAATTTGGCCATAAAGTATACTGTGCAGAATACAACAACGAACTAATTTGGTCATTAATATACTGTGCAGAATACAATAACGAACTAGACTGACCATTAATATACTGTGCAGAATACAATAACGAACTAGACTGGCCATTAATATACTGTGCAGAATACAATAACGAACTTGTTTTGCCATTAATATATTGTTCAGAATACAATAATGAACTTGTATGGCCATTAATATACTGTGCAGAATACAATAACGAACTAATTTGGCCATTAATATATTGTTCAGAATACAATAATGAACTTGTATGGCCATTAATATACTGTGCAGAATACAATAACGAACTAATTTGGCCATTAATATATTGTTCAGAATACAATAATGAACTTGTATGGCCATTAATATACTGTGCAGAATACAATAACGAACTAATTTGGCCATTAATATATTGTTCAGAATACAATAATGAACTTGTATGGCCATTAATATACTGTGCAGAATACAATAACGAACTAATTTGGCCATTAATATATTGATCAGAATACAATAACGAACTAGACTGGCCATTAATATACTGTTCAGAATACAATAACGAACTAATTTGGCCATTAATATACTGTTCAGAAGACAATAACGAAGTTTATTTGATCATTAATATATTGTTCAGATAGTAGTCATGACTTTTATCTTACGAAACTAGACTATCTTTACGGTGCTAGAACTATGCACACATCATACTAATAAAATGCACATTCTAAGTTTGTAGCCTTCTCCCATTCAATGGCTTAGTATTAATTCTGAGGATTATAATACTAAAATTTGGAGTTTGATCCTTACTGTGGGTAGACCAGATAGCCCATTGTGCAGCTCTTCTTTTAATAAGAAGTAAACAAAATCTAGGTTTTGTTATTGAAGATTATTTCGAAAACAGTCGGTAAAACGTTTTTAAGTTAACCAGTTTTAACAAATTTTAAGAACTTTCTCCACTTCAGTCAACTTAATGATTCTGAAGCTGCTTGGGCACATAGGCTGATTACGATTTTGTATGGCGTGTTTGATTCCGTAATGTTCACCCCGTTACAAATATCAAGATATGTATTTGTTACAAACAAAATAGTTTTAACTTCATAGAAGGAAACACTCGAATATGAAACCAGATTTTACAGTGAGAATAACCAGTTGTGTCTTAAAGTACCACGATCAGCTAGTATGTGCCAAACAGTCGTGTCTTAAAGTACCACGATCAGCTAGTATGTACCAATCAGTCGTGTCTTAAAGTACCGCGATCAGCTAGTATGTACCAATCAGTCGTGTCTTAAAATACCACGATCAGCTAGTATGTACCAATCAGTCGTGTCTTAAAGTACCGCGATCAGCTAGTATGTGCCAAACAGTCGTGTCTTAAAATACCACGATCAGCTAGTATGTGCCAATCACTCGTGTCTAAAAGTACCATAATCAGTCAATGTATGTTAGCGACCGCAGTTTCTTCTGGTCAGCCAAGCCAGGGAATGTCTTCTAATCATTCGAAAGAAAAAAACCAAAAGGAAATTGTGTGGATGGGCTTCGGTTGCCTCGTTGCTTTGAAACTGTAGATTCGTTTATTTTAAACTTATATGAGACCTACTAAAAATGAGTTTTTCTTAAACAGAGACGGTGTTTTTACTGTCGAACATTTGCAGATCTGTTAATCGCTCTAATTTTGAATACACTGCTATTACAGACTTTACTTAAATCACAAATAAGTTTTACAGTTGCGATTACTGTAAGCATTGAATTATTTTTCAGTTTCCAAATGTTTAAAAGTTTCGAAGTTTGTTTTATGAGAGTACAGTGGCGGGTAACATAAAAAGTCCACTACTAGTATGTCTATAATGCTCGTTTACTTTGCACGGTGAGCTTCAACAGTATTTAAACATCACAACTAACAGCACGTTTTCCTATTTCTCACTCAAGTAATCACATATAAACTACGCTCCTCTTCCTGATGGTTGAACGACCAGAAAGCTGTGAGATCAAGTTGACACAGGTAATACGAATGTCCACAAGCTAGGGAAAAGTCTTTTGAAAGCTCGAGTGAATCACCTGGACTTTCTCTGGTTTGTTGACATTAGCCAACATATTAGGCTTAAAAGTATATGTGTTGTCTGAAGTTTCAAAGGACTGGCATGTGATACACCTGCAAGCAAAATGATAAGTCATGAGGTTTCGTTACCACTGCACAAAGAATCGCTTCCATGCTGTTTCTAAAAGCACATTGTTTAAAGAAAAATTGTACTTAAGTCTATTTTATCAATTGAAACCGAACAATATTTGTTTCTACATCAAAGTCTAGACTGCTTTAACTTGCTTTTCTACAGAAGAGTACAAAACTTAGCTTTGATACCAAAAAAATAATGTGTACATCCTTCTATAAAGAATGTCTTCACTTTTTATCCGCATTTCTCGAAACATGAAACCTTATAATAAACAAAGACAGAGTACAATGCGTATATGTTTTGTAAAGCCATAACCACGATTCTTCCCAACAGGTTTAACATCTCTTCAACTGGAATATATAAATTTTATTACTTGTCAGGGGACAATCTTACTTCCCTGAGGCTTTTTTTCCCGAAATGGAAAGAATTTTAACATAATGAATTATAAGTATATTCATAGGTCAAGACAATATTGATGTTTGGAGCTGAAATCACATAATGCTTTTCTGGAACTAACTCTTAAACTGAAACTTTGTGAAGTTTATTTCTTTGACGTTAAACATCTTTGTAAAAATAGCTGTCTCTGTCTTCCTTGTAACATACCTCCATTAACGAGAAACCACTGTTACGAGATATGCTATTCTGTTTACTAAATAAAAACTATTTGAAGACGTAATTTCCTATATATGAAAGATGCATATGTTATTACATTTAAGCTAGAACATCCTTCTAAGGTATGCATTTTTCTACTTCAAGAAGAAAGCATCAAGATAGATATCAATCAGGATAAACCATCGTTTGAAGATGTGTACTTTTCTATGTTAAGTCAAGACTACTAATATACCCTATGGAAGTATACATCAACCTGCATTGATGACAGAATTTCCTCTTGAGGAAAACATAAAAGAGATCATATTTTTGAATGTCGTACTTATCTACTGCTTTTCATTAAGGCCACATCATCTGCTGAACAAATCAGTTTGTTCTCTTGTGATTATGTTCGTAACAAAACATTTTATCTTTACTACGGTCTATAATCGTTAAAAGTTTAATTTCTTGGGAGTATATTTCGGTACTCTTTGATTGTACTGTGTATCAGATATTGAATACACAACCCCATAAAAAACAGCACTTGTGTACAATCGTATACAAAACTACTTCGGCATTGTCAAAGGCCGTCACAAAATATCTTAATAAACCTCTAACACAGAGAAATTAACAAATGTGACTCTTTAACTTTTATAATTACTTATACACTTGAAATTGTTACCGTATAGATCATAATTCGTGTCCTGAAACCTATGTATGCACTGATCTAAAAAAAATTAATATATAACGGGAGTAAACAAATTACTTTGACTAATTGTGATGACGTATCGTAGAGAGCGTAAATATCTAGTGTGTGAAGTCATATTCTATTATAACATTTGATGTCTAACAAATGACCAGGTAATGACTGTCAGTAAGACACATAATCATCTTGGAAACGAACAGAAAATCATAAATAGATGCGACTTGTTAAATATGAGAGTGTCAACAAGTTGCTAAGATCATATTTTGTATATTATTCCATCAGAACCGGTTCTTGTTGGTCAACACTACTTAGCGTCTCAGGAGCATTAATTCCATGGTCTGTAGAATACAAAACCTTCAGAGAAACCCTTGAACGTGGTCTGTAAAATACAAACCCTTCAGAGCAACCCTTGCAAGTGGTCTGTCGAATACAAACCCTTCTAATAATTCCTTGCAAGTTGTCTGTAGAATACAAACCCTTCCAATAATCTCTTGCATGTGGTCTGTAGAATACAAACCATTCTAATAATCTTTTGCAAGTGGTTGGTAGAATATAAACCCTTCAGAGCAACTACTGCATGTATTCTATAGAATACAAACCCTTCTACGAATTCCTTGCAAGTGGTCTGTAGAATAAACCCCTTCTACTAATTCCTTGCAAGTGGTCTGTAGAATATAAACCCTACCAATAATCTTCTTGCATGTGGTCTGTAGAACACAAACCATTCTAATAATATCTTGCATGTGGGTTGCAGAATGCAAACCATTCTAATAATCTCTTGTATGTGATCTGTAGAATACAAAACATTCTAATAATCCTTTGCAAGTGGTCGGTAGAATATAAACCCTTCAGAGCAACTATTGCATGTGGTATGTAGAATATAAACCCTTCTAATAATCCCTTGCAAGTGGTCTGTAGAATAAAACCCTTCTACTAATTCCTTGCAAGTGGTCTGTAGAATATAAAACCTTCAGAGCAAATATTGCACGTGGTATGTAGAACATAAACCCTTCAGGAGCTATTATTGCATGTGGTATGTAGAATATTAACCCTTCAGAGCAACTATTGCATGTGTGGTATATAGAATATAAACCCTTCTACTAATTCCTTGCAAGTGGTCTGTAGAATATAAACCCTTCAGAGCAACTATTGCATGTGGTATGTAGAATATAAACCCTTCAGAGCAACTATTGCATGTGGTATGTAAAATATAAACCCTTCTAATAATCCCTTCCATGTGGTCTGTAGAATAAACCCTTCTACTAATTCCTTTGCAAGTGGTCTGTAGAATAAACCCTTTCTACTAATTCCTTGCAAGTGGTCTGTAGAATATAAACCCTACCAATAATCTTGCATGTGGTCTGTAGAACACAAACCATTCTAATAATAATCTTGCATGTGGGTTGCAGAATGCAAACCATTCTAACTAATCTCTTGTATGTGATCTGTAGAATACAAAACATTCTAATAATCCTTGCAAGTGGTCGGTAGAATATAAACCCTTCAGAGCAACTATTGCATGTGTGTATGTAGAATATAAACCCTTCTAATAATCCCTTGCAGAGTGGTCTGTAGAATAAAACCCTTCTACTAATTCCTTGCAAGTGGTCTGTAGAGAATATAAACCCTTCAAGAGCAACTATTGCACGTGAGTATGTGAACATAAACCCTTCAGAGCAACCATTGCGTATTGGTGTGTAGAGATATTAACCCTTCAGAGCAACTATTGCATGTGGTATATAGAATATAAAACCCTTCAGAGCAACTATTGCATGTGGTATGTAGAATATAAACCCTTCTAATAATCCCTTGCTGAAAGTGGTCTGTAGAATAAAACCCTTCTACTAATTCCTTGCAAGTGGTCTGTAGAATATAAAACCCTTCAGAGCAACCATTGCATGTGGTCTGTAGAATATAAACCCCTAAGAGCAACTATGCATGTGGTGTATGGTATATAAACCCTTCAGAGCAACTATTATTGCATGTGGTATGTAAAATATAAACCCTTCTAATAATCCCTTGCAAGTGGTCTGTAGAATAAAACCCTTCTACTAATTCCTTGCAAGTGGTCTGTAGAATATAAACCCTTCAGAGCAACTATTGCATGTGGTCTGTAGAATATAAACCCTTAAGAGCAACTATTGCATGTGGTATGTAGAATATTAACCCTTCAGAGCAACTATTGCATGAGGTATATAGAATATAAACCCTTCAGAGCAACTATTGCATGTGGTATGTAGAATATAAACCCTTCTAATAATCCCTTGCAAGTGGTCTGTAGAATAGTAACCCTTCTAATAATCCTTTGAATGTTCTGAAGAATAAAAACCCTGATGCTGAACTGTTCATTGACTTCATCATACCCTGTTCTTCCAGGAACTTGCTAATAAGTTAAGCATGTTAGGGACGTGTTATCTTTGATTAGCGAATAACCAACTGCAAGTAAAATGACAATATTAATTGATGGAAAAATATATATTTATATGCCTTCACATCTTGTGCATTCATAATGGTCAATGTGGTCACCAATCTCTCCAGATCAATATATCACACCAGCGTGACATATCCTGTCATACTCTGCTAAAGTTTTGCAAAATTATAGTTGAATATGGTACTTTTCACTTTTCAAATGTATGCATATCTCATGTCTTGCTGGAATGTGAAGTGAGGTTTGACTGTGAGTCCACATGTTGTTTGACCAGTACACGTGTTCGTGACACCACTGAAGAGAAGCTGTTATGTTGTGATGAGTTGTAGAAGCACTTGATGTTGGACATCTGGTATGAGATCCAATCTTCTAAAGCTAACTTCTGACCGTTTACATGTTAACCATATATATAACTGCTCTGGAACTTTTAGGGTTCGTTATGGTTCTGGCATGTTTATTTCAATTAGCGGCTACGGTGTCTGTCCAAACTGATAACGAAAACACGCTACGTTATTTTCACTCTCTTAACGTTTGTTTCGTATTCAAATTAATTGACACGTAGTAATTACGCTACATGACCTATTTAATAAGAGTAGTCGTGTCTAGAATAAAGGAAAATCTATTTCTTAACTGATTTAAAGTAATGCCACTACAACGGAGACGTCTTATTTACTTTTAAAACTGGTGTTACGTCACAATGTGTGTTCATAGCTTTCCATGCAAATCTAATGTATGCACGTATAGAGATAAATAAATTACATACTATTAAGTAATTGGTAATGATTAATTATTTTTAAGAAATCGTTTT
>NC_134828.1:111444437-111506228 GCF_004210375.1 Tachypleus tridentatus
AGTATTTGCCTTCTTAAAATTACTCAAAGAAATGTCACATTTGGTGATGGCAATAAGCCATGGTGGGATGAGCTTACCAGTGGAGACAGCAACGCCTTTTAAGGACGGACATAATTCAGTCAACTGCACCTCGATATGAAGGTCAAAAGTGGCAATACAGACCATGTATTCTGAAAAAGGTCATCTTCAGGTTAACTTGAGAGAAGGACCTAAGAAGGTGGAAACGTTGTTCTCTGCTTTATTAGTAAAAGTGTTACTACCCATACCACACATCCTGAAATATATTTTTACTTCAAGTGGGTTTCTCGTCATTACGAATTACAAGGACACGATAGATTTTTAGCATAAAACGTCTATCTGCTACCCAAGAAGTGGAAGAGAGAATACAAAGAATGTTCAGTGTCCTTGTATACTTGACATGTTGCTGCTGGAAGCGTAGAATAAAGGTAAGCTCATGGTTAAAGATAAGCCCCAAGAATGTTGCCTTGAGGATCATACGAAGCACAGTTTTTTCGAGAAGAAGTTCGGGATCAGGGTGATTGGCAGAAAATGTGCATGCAGACTGTTTTAAAACGAGAAGAAGTGAAGCCGTTTGTTGTGGTCCACTTCACCAATCGATTGAGGGCAGACTGTAGCTGCCGCTCAACAAACCTCACGCTTGAAGATTGACACGAGATGTGGAAGTTGTTGACATAGAGACTGCTTGCTAATGTAAGCAAAGTTGTCCACTAATGACATTAATCTTTATAATGAAAAGCTTGACACTCAAGACACAGACCTGAGGGACTGCAAGTCTTTGTGGGAAAGAATGAAATGTCAAACCCACAAGGACTTGGAATCGCCGGTCTATTAAAAGTGTTGAATAAAAATGGGCAAATAGCCACGTCACCCGTATGAGTACAGATCTTGCAGGATGCTATATTTCCTTGTAGTATCATAAGCTTTCTAAAGGTAAAAATACAGAAACAAGATGTTGTCGTTTGGAAAAGGCTTCCCTGATTGACGTTTCAAGCCGAATCAAGTATTCTGTGGTGGAGTGCTGCCATCATAATTCACACTGGGTGAGCGAGAAGGAACCAAACAAGACAAACATTAACCATCTTCTCTAAGGTCTTACAGAAACAGCTCGTCAAAGCAATTATACGGTAGTTTGAAGGAATCTTGGGATCCTTCCGAGGCTTAGAAAAACGGAAAACAATAACATGGTGCTAAGCATCAAGGAAAAGATTCTCCTGCCATATCTGGTTAAAAAACCCCAGAGGAATAGCAAGAGAAGCAGGAGAAAGGTGGCGCATCATCTTATAGTAAATATCATCAGGTCTCATTGATGAAGAGTAACCTTGAGTTCTGCAAGTGTAAAGGTGGGATTTTAGTTATAGAGACGATCAGCCCAAAAGGAAAGAGGTGATCTGCCCGAGTCTTGATGCCCAAGAAAATGGTTGATGAGACAGAAGTGCTAGATGTAGGAGAAAAGCTTTTGCTGAGAGTATTGACGATGCTTTGAGCATCAGCAACTTTCTAGACACCGGAGATCAAGACTGAAAGGGAGGCGGAAGTATACTGCACACTGACCTTGTAAATCTTGTCCCATATGATTATGGAACTGGTAGTAAAAGGGATTCTAATTTCGAACTTAATTCAAGATTCCTTCCGGCTTTGACACTCACCTGCCGAGCACGTGAATGAGCCTGCTGAATAGTGATGTGGTTTGAAAATATGGTATACCTACAGAAGATATCCTAGGCCCATTTTTGTGTCTTCAGTGCCATGTGGCAGGCAGGATTCCACCATGGACGAGAATACTGTTAAAAATAGCGAGATTTTAGGAACAGTTTGAGAAGCAGTCTGGACATTACGGTCAGGACAATACAGTCAGTTGCTGCTGCTACACAGTCGTCTGTTGATGGTTTGCACACGATAGTAGTTTCAAGAGAGCAGTGACAGAGGGGCATTTCGCCTGGTTCAATTTTCACGGTGGCATGCAGGTAGGTTGACATCAACCATGAGTAGTCTCCCTCAATATGATAGGAAGGTTAACACTGCTCCATGGGTCAAGAGAAATGAAAGAAAAGTGAAGAGGAGTAGATAGAAAGATGAATAGCAATAAGAGATTGACAAAGTGCATAAAATAGGTATAATAACAAGTACTGAAGAGAGTTGTGATCAAAGAGCATATACTCTTAATGGAACGACCCAACCCCTGAATATCAGCACCACTGCAGAAGAGATTATGTCCATTAAAATCCTCCAGGATTAAAGAGGGAGATTGTAGCTGTAACTGCTCAATGGGGTACCAAGGTCTGACTGATGATAGAACTCTTCAGGAGCCAGGCATATAGAACAAATAATGATAGTACAGTCCAAGGAGCTCTTTAGGAGCCAGGCATATAGAACAAATAATGATAGTACAGTCCAAGGAGCTCTTTAGGAGCCAGGCATAGAGAACAAATAATGATAGTACAGCCCAAGAAGCTCTTCAGGAACCAGGCATAGAGAACAAATAATGATAGTACAGCCCAAGGAGCTCTTCAGGAGCCAGGCACAGGGAACACATAATGATAGTACAGTCCAAGGAGCTCTTTAGGAGCCAGGCATAGAGAACAAATAATGAGAGTACAGCCCAAGGAAGCATAGATGGTTGCAATCTCCGAGGGTATGTCGAGTGACAAAGACAGAGTGGACACATGCTGACCAACCAGTTTCTTGTACCCGTCCATCACATAACCTGTCATTTCTACACAAAAGAAACTGCCGACAGGTGACTGCATCGGCAGGTTTCAGAAATGTTTCCTGTAGGAAAAGACACACAGGATGGTAAGAATCAATAGAATCAATTAGCGCTTTGACATCATCCAAATTAGAAGGAAAATCTAGACAGTTCCACTGTATTAAAGTAGCCAAAGTGGAGAATTTGACTGAGAGCCCTTCTGTTTTGACTACGCCAATTCTCTTTACAAGAAGGTCTATCGACATCCGTGGATCATGCCGTGGGTCGTGTGGGCAGGTCTCCGTTGGTAGATGAAGATTCCAGTGACTGAGAGCATGAATGAATAACACTATGTAACACAAATTGTGTTCCTGGATAGTATGTGTTATTTCTTAAGTGCTTATGTTGTAAAAGTACAGAAAATGTCCATTATTCCCTTCAAACTTTGCTTTTACGACCTGGATAATACAATTTAGAAATTAATCTATTTTTCATGTAAAAACGGGCAAATTTGCTCATTCTAATTTACATAAGGTCTGAATAAAACAACATATGAATCAAGATTTACATGTATTTATACTAAAGTTATACAAAAATGTTTAGAAGTGAGTAGTGTTTCGAAATTTGCTACTGTAATTTAAATCACTTTCACGTATCAGCCACCAAATATAGTCTCCCATCATGTTTTCGTTATACGCTCCTTGTCTATATCTTGGTGGAAGTACTCGCCTTGCTCCTCTGAGTATGCTTTCATGTTCTCATTGAATTTATCAAGATGAGCATCAAGGATATGGACTTTCAAGGACATCCTGTAGCCCGTTTTGGCGTAGTACTTCACCAGAGCCTCAACCAGTTCCACATAATTTTCGGCCTTATGATTACCCAAGAAGCCTCGAGCCACTACGACAAAGCTGCCCCAACCTTTTTCTCCTTCCTACTGAGCTGCTTTGGGAATTCTGTGCATTCCAGGATCTTCTTTATTTCTTCTCCAACGAAGACACCAGTTTTGACCTTTGCCTCAGACAGCTTAGGGAAGAAGTCTCGAAGGTACTTGAAGGCTGCAGACTCCTTATCAAGAGCTGTGACAACTTGTTTCATAAGACACAATTTTATGTGCAATGGTGGGGAAAACACCTTCTGGAGGTCCACTAATGGCTCACACTTAACATTGTACCTCCCCACAGAGAACTCGGTCCGTTGTGGCCATTGCTTCCTGGTGTAGTGCTCTGCGGTGTCCCTGTTGTCTCAAAGACAAAGATTACAGGGAAACTTGGTAAGGCTTTCCTCGAGACCCATCAGCAATGTCACAATTTCGAAGTCTCCGATAACTTCTCAGTCAAACTTAGCATACTTCAAGGTTTCTAGCAAAGTCTTGACGCTCTTTGAGGTGCACCGAATCAGCCAGGGGAAGAGATGGATACTTATTCCCATTATGGAGCAGCACAGCTTTGAGACTTCTCGATGAGCTATCAATGAAGAGGAATCACTCGTTCGGGTTACAAGCAATTACAATTGTCTCGCACAGACCGGATACATTGTGGCAGAAGCAGAGCCCATATTGACGAGTGAAGAAGCTTGAAAATGTTGGTGACACTTCCTCTGATTTGCGACTTGCACTTGAAAATTCTTGTCAGTTCTACAAATTTCTTGAAGATTCTTGTAAGTTTGAGAAAATTCTCTGTCAGCTACTCAGCACTGAATCTACTTGGAATGTTCTGGAAAATGGGTAAATTTGAAAACTTCATTACCCAGGTCACAAAAGCAAAGTTTGAAGAATAAAATAGGTCTTTTCCATTTACTTCAGGCATAAGCAATTGGAAAAACATTTTCTGCCTAGGAACAAGAAAAAGTAAAAATTTTGTTACATAGTGTAATGGTTCTGCACCTCAGCGCTGAAGAAGAAAATGGACCCGAAGAACGTCAGAAGCCAGAACTGAAGGAAGTGGATTCGAGAGCTACTGGAAGAAATGGTGAGGATAAAAGTAGATATTGACGTTGACTTCTCAACTCTCTTAACCATGGACGGCAAAATATTCTGAACGTGGTTTGCAAACTACTCTGTTGGAGATACAGAGATATCTGTTTGCACTCCAACAGTAGAACAGAGTGCAGCAGCATATGTCCGAAATAGAGTGGTGGACAGCAACTTTCGAGTATCGGATTAAGAAATGTTGTGAACCATTATCATACACTGTACCTCTTTTTCCTCCACCCACCTAGGGCAAGAATGAAAGTAAGAGCGGTGAGATCCACTACAATTAGCATAATAAGGGTCCATTTCACATTCGTAGGCATCATGGTTCTTGACATTACAATGAGTACACGCCAAGAAACCATGACATGATGTCTTTGAATAGCTGAATCACTGACATTGGAGACATCTGAGAGGGTTCGGAATATATGGCCACACCTTGAAATTCAGATAACCCGTCTTGATGGTGGCAGGTGGATGTGGTGATGTAAAGGACACTGGATGGCATGATAATTCCATTTTTATGAGTGAACATACGCCTCTCTGCAAAACTCCTTGGGTGTAGAAACCAACAAGGATTTTTGACGTGCGGATGTTCTTCATATCCCATTCAACAATAACTCGTGATGAATTCAAAGTATTATAGGGAGTAACCTCAATGGGTGTATCTCCAATGGCCTTTGAATACAAGAGCAGTGCACTCTGTTTTGGAGTGGATGTTTCCACCTAGATGTTCCAAAAACAAAGCATTTTGACTGATTTTGGAGAGCCATCAAGCCTTTTTACTTCCTTCTGAATAAAAAGGGGACATTTGTTTACAAGATTTGTCTCATAAAGAATGTAATATTAGAAAATGAGTACAGGTGTTGAAGAAGTTGAAAGTTGTTGTTCATAATCTTTAAGATGTGGTCCTTTACCAATGATCTGTTATTTTATTATTTTATTTTTATTTTCGATTAGGGGATCCATAAGAAAGAAATAATATTTCAATATCCACTGATCCCACCCAGCATGGAGTCCTACGACGAAATGCACTATAATGGTAAACTAGGACATAGCAAAAATGCTAGGGTTTCATGAGCACTACATCTAAACACAGGCATCAAACACAATGTCCACAACACCCACTGAGAACGCTCAACACTAGTACGTGGTTGACCTTAGCCCAAAAAGACCACCTAGTCGACCTTGGGGGCCACCACAAGACTTCTTGTCTACAGGAATGCAAGATCAAAGTGATATTTTGGGGTTCGATCCTTCAACCATCAAGATCCTCTCTTCCTCTTCACGGGTCACTACGCACGGCAAACAAGTGAGTGGATGTTCAGTTTTCATAGGAGGTAAACTGAAAACACAGGAATCCACATCGAGGGTGTAACCAGTCTGAAACACTTCAGGAAGTGATCCAGATCCTCTTATTGGACACTCTTAAATGTATGGAGTATTATTTGTTTCATTTAAAATCAATTTCAAGAGGTTTTCATAAACCTCTCACTCGCGAACTCTTAACCAACACTAGGCTGAAATGTTCCATACGTTCAGAGAAATATTATACTGATGCTCTTAGGATGCAGTAGTCCATAGATGCTATGACCCACAAATCACAATTGCAGTATTGTTTTTTAAAAAAAGGGAGGCTAAAAACCGCTCATGAATCACTACCTTCTCCAAAATTTGTCTACTTTTTATATATTCTTAAGAGTCTTGTCCAGTGTGCTTGCCTAATCATGGGTGGCACTGAATACAAGTAGAGTTAGACAATTTTTATACACAGTCCTACAAAGTTTCATGTCATCTTGGACCAAATAGAGAAAACAAAGCACTAATAACAATGATGACAATTCTTCTGAAGATGCTAGCGCTACTTCCTGACAGATGGGATCACTCTTACTTCAAAAATAATAACCACAGTGTCCCTGTGGCGTAACACAATATGCCAGTGGAAAACATCACGGTCTATTTCTGTACAGCATGTACTATTCTATGTTACAGGAATCTTTCCACGAGAAAGTGAATAATAGAATGATCTACTTCCATGAATAACTGAGGTGAGAGGAATTTGTCCAACATTTGTATCAAGTTTACAGATAACGTGTATAGAAATTTCGGGAAAGTTACACATTAACCAATTATGTATATAATACATTAGGCCTGCATACACACTGTAATACATACGTGTATATAGATATATATTTAAACACGATTAATTAGTTTGTTATTCATTGTGTTATAATCTGTAACATATAAAAAAAATAATTCTATAATTTGTTTTTCACTATTTAAGTTTGTTTGTTTTGGAATTTCGCACAAAGCTACTCGAGAGCTATCTGTGCTAGCCGTCCCTAATTTAGCAGTGTAAGACTAGAGGGAAGGCAGCTAGTCATCACCACCCACCGCCAACTTTTGGGCTACTCTTTTACCAACGAATAGTGGGATTGACCGTAACATTATAACGTCCCCACGGCTGAAAGGGCGAGCATGTTTGGCGCAACCGGGATGCGAACCCGCAACCCTCAGATTACGAGTCGCACGCCTTAACACTATTTAAGAATCTGTGATACACTTAGTTTCTCCTTAATTCTAAAGTAACGCGTACAAAATAGACTGTGTGAACTTACATTGTTTAGTAACATACGATGTATGGAGCAGATTGTTTAGGTTTCCATAACATTTATTAAACATAGTTACCTGTTCTTAAACTTTTGTAGCTAATAAAATCGTGTTGTTTTTTCATTCGAAGTTAGACATTATCAATTCGTTAGATTGGTTTGGTTTGCATTTCGCGAAAAAAACTAAACCGCATCTGTCTGCTCTGGCTGCCTCTTATTGTCAGCGATAGACTTGATGGAAGGCAGCTAGTCAACATCACCCGTCGCCAACACTTTAGTTACTCTTTTACCAAAGAACGGTAGGATTGACCATCACAATATAACGCCCCCCACCGCCGAAAGAGCGATCATGTTTGATGTGACGGGGATTCGAACCCAGAGCCTCAGTTTAGAAGTCGAGAGCCTTAACTACCAGGCCCGTATTATTAGACATCCAGGAAAATCACGAATACATACAGCGGTAGAATACGTTATGAACTAAATATTTCGTTGGCTGTGAGACATTACATTTCCTCAGATTAAACATGTGTTCGTTTCCAGACTAGAATTGAAAACTATTAGTAGTAAAACAACCGAAAAAAACATTTTTACAAATTTTTGTAAGTAACCATCATTTTGTTCGATAAACCCCAACCTGTGTAAGGATCAACATCAGTAGTTGCTTCTTGCGTGTTTATTTTCGGTCCGCCGTTAGTACAGCGGTAATTCGTCGGATTTAAAACGCTCAAATCATGGGTTCGATTCCTATCAGTGGACATAGCAGATAGCCCGATGTGACTTTCCTATAGGAAAAAACTCATTTTTTTACGTGAAAGACAATAAATAATTAGTAAGCCTGACTCAAGTAATACAATAAAGAAGAAACCATGTTAAGGAACAATAAAACCAAGCTCGTGCTTGTCTTCTTGTCGTACACGTGATCCACAAATAATTGATTGATCTCTGGGTCTCCACATATAATTCTTTTACTGTTTATAGATCTCTGAAACAAGGCCACGTACACGTTGAACGACGACCATAACACCTTAAATCAAACCTTTGGAAGGTTAATGGTACATTCAATCTAAACCAGACGCTGAGGAGTTCGATTGCGTATTTTTTTTTTAACTTTGTAAAAATATTTCTGTAGTTGGTGAACTGACAACAATTAATTCTGTTATTTATGAACCGTTGTTTCCATTACTGTAGTGAACGAAACAAAAAATATTACCAGAATAGAAACTAAGAATGAACGTCATCAAAACAGTCTTAATAAAGAGTTTACGCAAACTCCAATACAGAAACACGTAATTGCTACAAAACAGTTTCTTTTCGTCTTGAAATACAAGTTACCTATTTCCATTTTAAAGGGGCCCGACACGGCCAGGTGGTTAAGGCACTCGACCCGTCGTAATTTGAGGTTCGCGAGTTCAAATACCCCTCACACCAAACATGCTCACCCTTTCAGCCGCGGAAGCGTTATAATGTGACGATCAATCCCACTATTCGTTGGTAAAAGAGTTGGCGGTGGGTGGTGATGACTAATTGCCTTCCCTCTAGTCTTACACTACTAAATTAGGGACGGCTAGCGCAGATAGCTCTCGTGTAGCTTTGCGCGAAATTAAAACAAAAACAAAACAACAAAAACAAATAACCCATTGAATGAACAGTAATTTGGAAGGATTATGACGTTAAACACCGAGTTTCGATACGTGTGTTGGAAACAGTAAAGATACTCCATCGTGTGTTTTTGAACTTAACAACAAACAAACAAAAATAATAAAACGTAAATATCTCATGAGAAGTTATTAAAAACACTAGTTCCTCTGCAATATATTATGTAAGTTTTTGTCCATAAAAGATCGAAGAATTGATATTGATAAAAAACCTTCCTCATTGTTAGTTTCTCTCAGGAAACTAGTTTAAAAACTAAAACATTCAGGTTACATCTTTGCTAGTTATAAGTTTATCTAAGGAAACTAGTTGAATAAATCATCTAGTTACAACGTAATTCTCAATGTTAGTTATAAGTTTAACATCATTTTTTTCTTTAAGCCTTTAAATTTTGGAGAATTTTCACTTTTTGTGATAGGCACGACGAAAACAATTCTCATGGGAAATAAGCGAGAAAAATACTCTTCAGAAATCTCTCATATTCTAAAAGATCCAAAGTCTAGAAGAATGAGTGCTTTAATAAATAGTGCAGCTTTATAATTTGTGGTAAACTTTTCTGACAAAATATTGGATCTCACGTAACACATTTTAGACCGTAATTTCTTCATAAAGTCATTGCAATGTTATGAACCAGGTTTCTATTTTAATATGTGAAAAGCTTAGACAGGAGAATAAATTTCCACTACAGATATACTTGTATTTCTCACAGATATTGCAATGATATAGGTCGTTTCTCTAAAACTCTTACCTGGAGGAATTATAAATCTTCTGTAATACATTACAGAATGGCTATTTTTTTTTCCTACAGTCACTGTATGTAATGTCATAAACTCGGTTATAAAGTGTGAAACACTTACCCGATAGAATCCTAAGTCTTCCACAACACATTTCAATCTAGCAGTTCTCCCTACAGCCACTGTGATATTATAAACTGGCTCAAGGAATCTGGGATCAAATTCCATATCTGAAAATTTTACAGTATTTAAAATTTATTCTGCAATGTTAACAAACACTGATTTCATAAATAACATTATGCATACCCTTATTATGATTTGCTATAAAAGTTAAACTGACGTTTATCGATGTATTGTAAATAATTTGTTAATTATATTCTCTGTAATATAAAAAATATACATTTTCGTATATCCAAAAATAGAATTTTATTTTATTTTTAGCAAACATTATTTTACTATTTTGTCTTTTGTTGTTTGATTCTTGGATATTTATAGCCTGAGAATATCATCTGCTCAGTAATTATGATAAACACCAAATTATATTTTATGTCCATATTTAATCTTCTAAATCGTAATTATCTTAGGCTTACGGTGGTGCTCATATTGGGTATTTTCGTCCTATTTCGTTTCTTCCTCTTGCAGTATCGTGAGTGATGGTGAACTTATAGCTTCTTACAACAAAGCCCCCCCGCTAGTACAGCGGTATGTCTACGGATTTACAATGCTAAAATCAGGGGTTCGATACCCCTCGGTGGGCTCAGCAGATAGCCTGATATGGCTTTGCTATAAGAAAACACACAGAAGAGATATTTTGGCTCGGCATGGCCAAGCGTGTTAAGGCGTGCGACTCGTAACCTTAGGGTCGCGGGTTCGCATCCCCTTTGCGCCAAATATGCTCGCCCTTTCAGCCGTGGGGGCGTTATAATGTAATGGTCAATCCCACTATTCGTTAGTAAAAGAGTAGCCCAAGAGTTGGCGGTGGGTGGTGATGACTAGCTGCCTTCCCTTTAGTCTTACACTGCTAAATTAGGGACGACTAGCACAGATAACCCTCGAGTAGCTTTGTGCGAAATTCAAAAACAAACAAACCATCTTACAACAAGACAAATCTACGTAAGATTTAAATAGCAACCAGTATAAAAAACAACAAATGTATATTAAAATGAAGGTATTCCTAGCATATATTGACTTTATTCGTGTGGTTTAAGATAAATAGACTGAGCAAGCGTTTTTCATACTCACACCTGGAATCAATTACAAGAGTAGAGATAACGTTATTATCATTTCTGGAAGTGCTGGATTTTATATGAAATTATCTGCGCGTATTACACAATCCATTGAAACGTTCGCATAGAAAAATGTGCTGTTAGGCACGTTCAAGTCAGTTTGTTTGTTTTTTGAATTTCGCGCAAAGCTACTCGAGGGCTATCTGTGATAACTGTCCCTAATTTTACAGTGTAAGACTAGAAGGAAGGCAGCTACTCATCACCACCCACCATAACTTTTGGGCTACTCTTTTGCCAACGAATAGTGGGATTGACCGCACGTTATAACGCCCCCACGGCTGAAAGGGCAAGCATGTTTGGTGCAACGGAGTTTCGAACCCGCGATCCTTAGATTACGAGTCGAACGCCTTAACCCACCTGGCCATGACGGGCCGTTAAATTTAGTAGATGATACTTAAGATAATTTTAATTGGTCATTGTTGTACTTATATAACGGTCAATATTTAGAGATAAGTTTAGTCAGAACTAACTGCTGTATTACCCGATGGAAGGACAAGTAATTATAAAAATAAATAAAAATAAAAACGCCACAGTAGAAACTTGTTTAGTTATAAGCAATACATTTATAAGAATAATGAAGCACTGTTAACGCTGAAATATACAGTAACGCATCATATATTGTGAAAAAACAATATCCACAATGCATTTTAGAGGTACCGTAGATAATCCGTACAATGAAGCATGTGATTAGCAATATTATATTAGATCAATATTCGATCGAACTGAGACGTCCGCTTTACAGTGAAGCTGCTGGTGACAACGGTGACAAATAGCGAAGGATTACTTGTAGCTGACATGTCGACGTCACGTTTTTTTTGCAGCCTCATCAAGACATGTCGCTATTGTTTTTAACGTTAAAACGATATTCTGTTCATCACTTTCTTTCGGCGTCGTCCCATGACAAATCACCGGCTTGACAAGGAACAAAATGAAGCGCTTATGCTGTTCGTGTTCGCTATTCATAGACAACATCAGTCAAAAGTTTTGTTGGAGTTGTCATAATTCTGTTAACTATATCAGGACTTGCACTTTAAAAGAAAAGCCGACATAAAATGCGTAGTAAATTAGTAAATACGTATTTCATTAAACTAAAACTTGCCACATTTGAAATCAGTTCTGCTCAGTTTATCAGGTGATTTGTTTAACTTCCAGCTTTTAAATGTTAAAGTTTGTTTGTTTGTAATTAAGCACTAAAGTGTGTAAGGAACTTTCTGTGTTCTGTCCATTACAGGTAACGGAACTATGTTTCTAGCATTGTGAGTCCATACACATACAGTCCAACATGGCCAAGTAGGTTAAGGCGCTATGATGTGACGGTCAATCCCACTATTCGTTGGCAAAATAGTAGTCCAAGAGTTGGCGGTTGGTGGTGATGACTAGCTGACTTCCCTCTAGTATTACACTGCTAAATTAGGGACGGCTATCGCAGATAGCCCTCTTGTAGCTTTGCGCGAAATAAAAAACAAACAAACAAAACTTTCTCTTATACCCTAAAGCAATATAAATCTAAAAAAGCTATGGGTTTCACACATAAATACAACAGCAGATAATAATATGTAAAAATGTGAATTTAATAAACTGTAAGATCCTTATTGATGAGAAACTCTTTGTTAACCTGAAGGTGACCTATGAAGGTCGAAACGTTTTTCTCACACTATTCAATCTGAGATACAAACTATGAAACCCATAAATAAGTGCTCGAGTATTTGATTACATGTAAACAATCATAAATACCGCACACTTTATAATACAGAAATAAACACAGCAGTTTCTTGATACCAGAAACGGCCTGGCATGACCAAATGGTTAAGGCACTCCAGCCATTATCCGAGGGTTACGGGTTCGAATCCCCGTTACACCAACCATGCTCTCCCTTCCAGCCGTGGGGGGCGTTATAATGTGACGGTCAATCACACTAGTCGTTGGTAAAAGAGTAGCTCCAGTGTTGACGGTTAGTGGCTCGTGACTAACTGCCTTCTCTTTCGTCTTACGCTGCTAAATTAGGGACGGCTATGGCAGATAGCCCTCATGTAGCTTTGCGAGAAATTCAAAACAAACAAAACACCAAAAAATAAACGACCTTATAAAACCAAAACGTGTTTATTTAATCAGACACTCAACGTTTCGTTTCACAGTGTCTGCAGAAGTGTTCACTAAAAGACATAACAAAACTGGCAGTACAAAGAAACAATATTAATATGTCTTCTATACAGATATTAAATAACGTTAGTTTTCTTATCATTTATCTCGTGTTGTTTTATATTGTAGTATTTTCCATTGTCTTCAAGTTGTAGTCCTTTTTTCCCACTCTCCTTGATTTTCCTACTCTCCTTGATTTTTCCTACTCTCCTTGATTTTTCCTTCTCTCCTTGATTTTTCTACTCTCCTTGATTTTTCTACTCTCCTTAATTTTTCCTTCTCTCCTTGATTTTTCCACTCTCCTTGATTTTTCCTTCTCTCCTTGATTTTTTTCCACTCTCCTTGATTTTTTCTACTCTCCTTGATTTTTCTACTCTCCTTCATTTTTCTACTCTCCTTGATTTTTTCACTCTCCTTGATTTTTCATACTCTCCTTGATTTTTTCTACTCTTTTTGACTTTTTCCACTCTTCTTGATTTTTCCTACTCTCCCTGATTTTTTTACACTCTCCTTGATTTTTTTTCCACTCTGTTTGATTTTTCCACTCTCCTTGATTTTTTTTCCACTCTCCTTGATTTTTTCCACTCTTCTTTCTTCTTGTCTCAAAGTTTTATTTATCTGGTTTCTTGTTTTCTCTTTGATTTTTTTATGTTTATACCCTCTTTCTCCCAGCGGCTTAATATTAAGTCTGGAGTCTATAACGCTACAAACCGTGTTTCGATAATCGTGGTTGGCACGCAAAAAGTTGTCCATTGCGAGGTTTTGCACTTCACAAAAAACAAACAGGTGAAATTATTTTATTTTTATAGTCGCTTCTTTTTCTCTCGACTTTTCCATTTTCGTATGTGAAGTTCTTGCATTCAGCAGTGAATTTTGGTGAATCATATCCGTAGGTAAATGAATTTTAAAAAATCGTCTAAAATCATAAGATTTTTGGTAACCTTTTTCATAAACTCAAATAAGGTTCAAGCCAATTACACGTTGGTTTGAACTGCGGATGGACAAACGTTTGATCTATCGTTGTTCTTCAAAAGTTTTGAATATATACTCAGTGCACTTTGAGGTGTAAAATGATATACCATAATGCACTTTTAAAAGTATTTGGTCGATCTTGTCTCATTGTATACGGACTGTAAGTCCGAGAGCTTATGATTTGTGGTTTAATGCCGTAAGGACGACCTCAACACTTTGATACCTTGGTGTGTAATAAGTAAAACTGTCAAATCCCATTATTCGGTCTAACAAAAGAAGCTCACGAATAGATATCGGGGTTATTGGTTAGCTACTTTCCTTCTATCAGTTCAATATTAAGATGGTAAAATGAAAACAGATCTTCATGTAGCTATGCGCGAAAATAGTGAAATAAAGAAACGAATCGGAGCAGACAATGATTTAAATGACACACGCATTTTATTAGCTTCTCAAATGACTGTCTGTTTAATTCAAATATTTTGTTTTGTTCAGAAATACCGGGCCCAGCACGGCCACGTGGGCTAAGGCATTCGACTCGTAATCTGAGGGCTCAAAACAAACCAGTTCTTATCAAGATTGGTTTATTTGTTTTTTAATTTCATAAATAAAATTCAACAAAAGATGAAACAATTCACCAAAAATTATGAAAATTGTTCTGGTGCAGAATCCAGGGATTTAGTTTGGTTTATTTTGAATTTCGCGCAAAGCTACACGAGGGCTATCTGGTTTAGTCGTCCCTAACTTAGCAGTGTAAGACTAGAGGAAAGGCAACTCGTCATCACCACCCACCGCCAACTCTTGGGCTACTCTTTTACCAACGAATAGTGCGACTAAACGTTACATCATATCGCCCTTACGGCTGAAAGGGCAAGCATTTTTGGTGTGACAGGGATTCGAACAGTTCTTATCAAAAATAAGCTAACTGCACAAATAGGAACTGAAAGTTATTCTGTAAATATGAACCCTGTTCTATGCAACAAACTGACAATAGGTGAGTAATAAAATCTATAATTTAAGTAAGACATTTTTGGTTGTAGTTTCAATGGTATCACGAAAGTTTGTCTATTTACGATATTCGGGTTAATCATAAACTCATTTACTAAACTAGCGATGCAAAATTCGTAACTGTTTCCACGTTCTAACCGTACTATTTAATACTCAAAGGAGAGAGACTGGGCTTCGTAATAGCATAAAACAGTAAAAGCATAGAAGTGTTGTATCGTCACGTGTATTTCCAGTGTTTAGTAAGTAGTGCAATCCTAAAATAAAAGATTATTTATCATCATGCATTAGATATTTTAAATCCTACGAAACTAATTAAATCTGATGGTTTTGCTCTGCAGCCATTCTTCATTCACCAATCTCACTTTTCTATACATCTCTGCTGCTTACGAGTCTTAACAAGTTGGACATGTCACTGGTAGTGGGGTGATGTAAGGAAGAAAGTGAAATACTTTATTCACTATAGAAGAAACACGTGCGTTGAAAACGTTGCTCGGTAAGGATTTAGTGTCTTTATTAATAATGATATAAAGCAAATGGTTTTATGTAACCACCAAAACCTCAACTCAATGTATTAGCATATTTAAAATCTGAGTATAATGAAACATATCGATTGTCTGTTTCTGAAACTCACAGAAAGCCACATAAGGGCTAGCTGTCCATAATGTTCAATAGTTAGACAGTATCCACCACCAATTATAAAGCTACTGTTTTTAAATAGGAGGTTTAACCGTCATTCTTCTTCCATCAATTCCAAAGGACTTTGAATCCTCGGATTCTCAGTCCAATACACAATATACTTAATCACTCCAGGCTTTAGATTACTTCGCAAAGTTATCGTAGAGTTTGGTTGAAACTAGTCATATGGAATATCTGTAATATACTGAGAAAAAGAACCTTGTTTATATTTGGTTAAAAATGGTGTGGTATACTAATATGTCATGAAAAATAATTAAATGTTTAATTTTGGGTTTCACGCTACGGAGTTGTGAGTAGAACAAAAGCGTTAAACTTTAATAATCTGAAAAGAGTTATCACGAGTTAGTGGATATAAACATGTTTTTACACCTTAACCAACTTGGAATATTGTGTTATGATTACATCAGTTCAGAAGAGAGTGTTACAAGTTATCTTATTATCTAAGATTATAATAAGATATTGTCATAGGACACCGAGATGTATATAGTCTTTTTAGTGCATGTTCCTGTTTTTAATAACTTCATTGTATAATGATTTTAACACTGTATTACTTTTAATTGTAAATTGTTGTTTTACATAAAAGTGTCGTTTTGAATCATTTAATTTCTCGTTCTCAAAACATAATTCCTAAAACTTGTAAAAACTGAAAGCTGTGATTTATGCAATGTCTAGAAAATGTCCGTAAAACATGGGTAGAGATATTTGTTAGGAACCGTTGGAACTACAAACATCGAAATAAGAATAAGAAAAAAACAACCTGACGTTCAATAACATAAAGACAAGTAAGTAGTTTGAAACCATTGGACAATAAAGTAAGGCCTGATGTATCAGGAACCAGAAAGAAAGCAATGTAAAGGCCATTGACCAGATTTAACAATAAAACAAAGTGAAAATCAGCAACTTATAAACAAATAGAAAAAACAGCCAATACTTCAGAAACAAATAGAAAAAACAGCCAGTACTTCAGGAACAAATAGAAAAAAACAGCCAGTACTTCAGAAATAAATAGAAAAAACAGCCAGTACTTCGGGAACAAATAGAAAAAACAGCCAGTACTTTAGAAATAAATAGAAAAAACATCCAGTACTTCAGAAACAAATAGAAAAAACAGCCAGTACTTTAGAAATAAATAGAGAAAACAACCAGTACTTCAGAAATTTAGTGAAACGATAAAATGAGTTTCGTTATCTTAAGAACTCAATGTAACAATAACGTAGTGATCAGTAGAGAAGAAACCCAATAGAATAAGGATCATTAACTTAGAAATTTATGAACCATCAAAGTCAAGATCATTAACTTTGGAATCAATGAGTCAACAATAATCAGCTCAGGAACTCTACCCCCCCCCCCCCGATATATATTTAGTTAGCTCGAGAACTGAAGAAAGTAATAAAATAAATATTATTAATTATGCAACTCAGTGAAATAATAAAGTATCGATCCTTAACTGGAATCCAGTGGAACGGCAAAGTACAAAAACAACAACTCCAGATCCTAAGAGACCAACAAAGTAAGGATTCTTAACCCTGAAACTTAATGTAACAATAACGTAAGGATTCTTAACTTAGGATCTCAATGTAACAATAACGTAAGAATTCTTAACCCGGGAACTCAATGTAACAATAACGTAAGGATTCTTAACCTGGGAACTCAATGTAACAATAACGTAAGGATTCTTAACTCAGGAAGTCAATGGAACGATAACGTAAGGATTCTTAACTTTGGAACTCAATGTAACAATAACGTAAGTATTCTTAACTCGGGAACTCAATGGAACAATAACGTAAGGATTCTTAACTTTGAAACTCAATGTAATAATAACGTAAGGAATCTTAACTCAGGAACTCAATGTAACAATAACCTAAGGATTCTTATTTCAGGAACTCAATGTAACATTAACGTAAGGAATCTTAACTCGGGAACTCAATGGAACAATAATTTAAGGATTCTTAACTTTGGAACTCAATGGAACAATAACGTAAGTATTCTTAACTCGGGAACTCAATGGAACAATAACGTAAGGATTCTTAACTCGGGATCTCAATGTAACAATAACGTAAAGATTCTTAACTTTGGAACTCAATGTAACAATAACGTAAGTATTCTTAACTCGGGAACTCAATGGAACAATAACGTAAGGATTCTTAACTTTGGAACTCAATGGAACAAAAACTAAGAATCATTAATAAGGAAATTCTATGGAAAAACAAAGTAAGGATAATTAATTCAGGAACTCATTGAAACATTAAAGTAGCGATTTTTATCTCCGGAATTTATGAAAAAAATAAAATAAGTTGTATTATTTCGGGAATTTAATGGAAAAATAAAATAAGGATTCTGAACTCGGAAACTCAATGTAATACATTATGACAACTAATAATCTAATAATGCTAGAAGTAAATGTAACACTGACCCTGAAACCAAATAGAACAGCCTATTAAGGATGTTTGATTTAAGAACCGAGAAGTACAAATCAGTAATTCGGAAACCAAACATTTGTGAACCAATAAACTGAGATGTAAATGAATCAGTTATTGAAGTCCATTAATTCAAGAATAACGTTTTAACTTGGTTTGGCTCAGTGGTAACTTGAGAACTGTTAGTCGTGAAATAGCGAATTTTGGTTGCTGTGTTTTCCTTTACCATTCATTTATTATTGGCCCGGCATGGCCAAGCGCGTTAAGGCGTGCGACTTGTAATCTGAGGGTCGCGGGTTCGCATTCCCGTCGCGTCAAACATGCTCGCCCTTTCAGCCGTTGGGGCGTTATAATGTGACGTTCAATCCCACTATTCGTTGGTAAAAGAGTAGCCCAAGAGTTGGCGGTGGGTGGTGATGACTAGCTGCCTTCCCTCTAGTCTTACACTGCTAAATTAGGGACGGCTAGCACAGATAGCCCTCGAGTAACTTTGTGCAAAATTCAAAAACAAACAAACAAACATTCTGTCTTTTAGTTCAAATATAAAATTTTAGTTATATTAAAGTGTAAACTCACTTTGTATCCGGAATGTTTATTTTTAGTTTACATTGTGAAAAAGACACAAACTTCCCCTAAATAAAAGAATCTTTGTTGATATTGAAGACGAGTTAGTTTACAAGGTGTCCGTTAGATGAGTTTTATGGTAATTATTTCTCGATTTTGTTTTTGAAATTCCGAAATAGTTTAATTTTGAAACCTTGTGTTATCCTATGGTTAGTTAGTTAGTTTTCACCATTAGACTCCATCTAGAAACATAGGGCCGCAATCGTTTGCGGATTCTTCAACAAGTATTTAAGTGAGTAGGTTGTTAGCCCAATGCACCGAGCCGTCCCTAATTTAGTAGTGTAAGACTAGAGGGAAGGCAGCTAGTCATCACCACCCACCGCCAACTCTTGGGCTACTCTTTTACCAACGAATAGTGGGATTGACCGTCACATTATAACGCCCCCACGGCTGGAAGGGCGAGCATGTTCGGTGCGACGCGGGCGCGAACCCGCGAATTACGAGTCGCACGCCTTACGAGCTTGGCCATGCCAGGCCTATCCTATGGTAGAAATTCAGAAATAGTTTAAATTGAAACTTGTGTTATCCTATGGTGTATTCATTTTTTGGCTCCTTTTACTAACTTTTTTGATAATTATTAAAATAAATAATATTAATATTTATGTTATATTGTTTATTAATAATTGTCCTTCGCCCTGGCGAGAGAGGGTTAAATTAACTGTTTTTTTTTTTTTGTTCCGAGTAACAACATTCGTATTTTAGTTGTTTGAAAGTTTTATTTTGAATTTCAGTTGTAATATTTTAGTAACGTATTTTTGTTTGACCCTAGTTGAAGCGACGTTTTGTTTCGGAGTCCAGTGAAACCAGAAACGAACAGAATAATGAATTGAGAACCTCCAGTAAACTAGTTAACCAATTTTAACACACTGTAATTCAGTTAATTTGGAACTAGGTAATAGTAGTCTGAGAAAAATGTTACCGAAGCCCAAAATTAAAAATTAGAAAATAACAAGGTGTTATAGATAGGCTGCAATGAACGTAAAATTCAGAAGTTATTGCTACAATAACGCATGAACCAGTACAGTAGAGATAACGCAACAACTTTTGGTAAACGATGTATCGTCAATTTATGGAATAACAGAGTCAAAACTAGAAATTTGGAAATTAATGGACTAAAGCAAGAATCAACAAAATACGATCTACTAAGATGAAAATAACAAAAGTCTGTTAAATCAACAATTAAAAAATGTAAAATCGAAGTTCATGAGCCATCAGAACAATGAAGTGAGTATTGGCAAGAAACGAACCACCAGAATAAAAAATGAAGAGCTGTTATAACAGAAAAGTAAAGGAACCACAAAATATGAACACCAAAATTCAACAAAGACGTTTGATTCAGTTAGTCAGTAACCAATCAGAAGAACAAAGTGATTTCCAATAATTACTTAACAAATTAAAAACTAAAGTAAGAAAACTTGGTAACCAATCAGAAAAATAAAATAAAAGTACACTAACTTAACAGCCAATAGAGCCATCAACTTGGTAACCAATTGGAACAGCAAAGAAAGTTCATCGACCAATAAAAACACTGAAAATGTTGTAAGACTGAGCTAATAAATCAATAAATTGGTGGCTATTGCAACAACAAAATGAGTGAAAGAAAAGAGAATCAGAGAAGCAACAACAACAGGACTATGAAGTACTAAAAATAGTAATAACAAAACTGAAACCAACACAATTTATTTTTAAGACTAGCAGATTCAGGTTTGTTTGTTTCTTTAAGAATTTACATCAAAAGCTAACTTATATGTTAGATTCGCATAACCATCCATAATTTGAACTATTAGACGTGGAAGAAGGTCAAAGATCAACAACACCCACCACAAACGCTTGCTTGATTGCTGTTTTTCTAACAGCCCAAAGTTTAGAACGCCTTTTGCTGTCAAAGAATTGCGAACCATAATCCTTCAGAATTACAAATGCATGGGTACTAACTACTAGGCATTGGTGGATCCGTTTCAACAGCAGAAAGCCGGCGACTTGACCGGTGTGTTTTTGCATGTAGTAAAGTGAATATTTGTTTAATTTTCCTTTGAGTTATCAGACGGTTAAAGAAATATCTTGAGGAAGTGACATATGTACACGTGTCGTGCGTCACTTTCCCTGAAGGATATCGTTCTTGATTATGTAGAATTCCTGGACGGCTTTTTTCATGACTGTCATGTTCGAGACTTTTCAACTATTGAAAATGTCGCAAATTGTCTACTACGACTTGTTGCAGGTCCGCTACAAGATTATCCCGTTGTCCAATGTGATCCATATTCATATTTTTACAATGTTATTATATAAAAGAGCCATTCTCGTCTTTGAAATTCTAAACGCTAGATCTAAACACACATTTATGAACTGAGTATTTTTCCAAATTGAGAAGTTTTCAACAATATCGCCATATTTATTCAAAGCCAAAATATCTCAAAATATATTTGTGGTACATTTTGTTTTATATTGAGTGTGGATTCCACGTTTCTTTTCAATTGGTTCGTTTGAAATTTCGCGCAAAGCTACGTGAGGGCTATCTGTGCTGTCGCCTTTTCAAAATCATTTTAATAAAACGTATTTAACCTTCTATACTTAATATACTTTAGAGCATGAAACGTTCTTGTTTTGCATGTTTATATAACAAATTAAATTATACTATGTTCTAATTACTATATTATATAGCTCTACATGTCTCTACTCTATGTTCTGATACATTAAACTTTGAACTGTGTCATATCACATCACCACTTTCACTTATTGAAGTGTATATAGAATTCCCACTTTCCATTATGGTACAGTAAACTAAGCTGTTTTCTACCTCGAGGATTTGCAGTCGTGTCTGTGTGCCTATTTGGGTTTCTTTGCGCATACCTCAAAAATTAACTGACCGATGTACTCCAAGATTTTACACAAGATGGTAAGTTATGTAAGATTGTCGTTCCTAGCTCAGGTACGAGTCCAAATCCAGATTCAGGTTCTGGATCACATTGAAGTTGCCGGTTTATTTTAATGGAGAGGTAGGGTGTTTTTGCGGTTTGGGTTTGATAACTCCTGTGATCAGACTTGTACCAAATTTCATGGACACATTAGGGTTTAGACTCCTCGTCACACCACAAAAAAATAATCCGGATCGTTCATCATTCTGGATTGTAGAAGGATTTTCTGTATTCGCAAAGTTGAAATTTTACGTTATCTAATACGGACGCGTGCAGTCTCGAAGAAGGATAGTCGGAGTGAGTGTTTGTGTAATCTTTCTGATTGTTCTTGTTTCTCACTGCAATAGTTAATTATACAATTTACCTCTTTATGTTTCGATAAACCAAACTGTATTGATGTACACTAAATTTCGCGTGCCGTATTGCACATAATACTCTACGTATGTTTGTTTTTTAATTTCGTGAAAAGCTACTCGAGGGCTATCTGCGCTAGTCGTTCGTAATTTAGCAGTATAAGACTAGAGGGAGGGCAGCTAGTCATCACCACCCGCCGCCGACTCTTGGTCTGCTCTTTTACCAACGAATAGTAGAATTGACCGTCACATTATAACGCTCCCACGGCTGAAAGGGCGAGCATGTTTGGTGCAACGGGGATTCGAACCTGTGACCCTCAGATTACGAGTCGAACGCCTTAACCCACCTGGCCATGCCGGGCCGTTTACTTATGTTAAATTACATCAAAATACGTGGCTTAACTACACACGTAGCCACAGTAGGCATTGAAACAATGACTTAGTATACTGCGTATATTAATTATATACTATATAATTTTGAATTATTTTCACTTTAATGATACAGTGGTTTTCTTCTTTGCTTTTAGAAAGCGAAACCAAACAAGGACAGAAAGCCTGCACCCGACATTATAATAAATATGTTGTAGCATACTTAAGAAATAACTACTAGACAATATGGCGAACCAAAGCCTTAATATATATTTTTTAAACTCTAAGTACTGCCTTTAGCAACTTTTAGTTTAATATTTAAACGTGAACAGAAAACATTTTGGTATTCATTTTGTCATTAACATTACATAGTAGAATATAAGAAAATTAATATATTGTAATTTTGTTCAATATATAATAAAATACGATTTAAGTTTGGGCTGTTTATTTATTTCAAAAGAAACACTTTGGAATATAACTCTAGGATAAAAAGAAACAAAAGTCCGCATGTCGAAAGTGCTAGAACCTTATACAGTCCAACCTTTCTTGATATAACTCAACATATGATATGGTAAGTATTAAATTGTTTCATATTTACAATAATAATAATAGAATGTAATTCGTAGTATTCAGTAATATCCTCATGATATGCTTTAATAATAACATTTATAGTACAACATCGCTTAATTTATTTTTAACAAATGCCACATAAAGAAACAGCTTTTAAAAACCATATTTAAAATATTCGGATCACAAGTGTATCAGGGAACAATTTTTAATTTATTTTACACACTTGCAACACTTACCGTAGTTTACCGACCGTCCAGTTTTCGTAACATCATCAGTTAGTATCATCACGAGGGTCAGAGTTCTAGCTATAGAAGAATATAGTTTGGTCATTTCTCCTTAGTTTGTGAAAGACAAATCAGATAAGCTTCCAGTGGGATAAACAGAGTAGACAGATAGTTCATTTAGGATGTAAAACTATTTAATGTCTATCTTTTTGATCCGTAAATTACCGTGAACCTTTCTGTACGTCAATCGTACTCCTCCGTACACACGTTTTGAGGAAAAGTGTCCCAACACCTTATCGGAGAGTTTCTCGTTGTTTCTTCTGGTACACAAATTGTTATGTGGCGCCCTCTATACGTTACTTTACGCAAAACTACAATACTCTATAAACCGGGAGCTTTCGAAATGTGGACCAGTCCCTCTTCTAGGGACAATTAAAAATAAGTACTAAAATCACAGCAAAATAAACGAATTTGTTTTATTTTTTACGTTATTCTATTATTAAGCAAACATGGACACAGTATACTGTATACTGTGAAAAACATGGATACAGTATATATCTGAAAAATAAAAACTAGCAAAAATGCCACATACATAATAGAAAGTGTAGACTGATTTGAAACTTTACTTTTCAGGCCCGGTATGGCCAGGTGGGTTAAGGCGTTCGACTCGTAACCTGAGGGTCGCGGGTTTGAATCCCGGCCGCACCAAACATGCTCGCCATTTCAGCCGTGAGAATTGCTGTTCAACATTACGTTTCATTGGTACATCTCCAAACGAATGAAATTATCTGTATTTATAAATCGCTTAAACCATCAAAGTTTGAATTAACAGATTAAAAAGGTATAATAAAATAAATATTTAAGATGTCGAGAAAAGAGAAACAAAAATAGATAATGTTTAGAGGAACAAGCTGTTAACAAAACATTCGATGTTGTTCAGGTGAAACATGTTAGTAACAAATAAAACCTATATTAAAATGTTTATTGGACTATTCTATCACCTAAGTCTAATAACACAGGCCTGCGATGATTTTATTTTCTCTATATGTTTGCATGTTCAAGAGTAATTCCTGTACGCTGAATCCGAATCCATTTCTCTCCAACATTTTTTACAAAACTTCATAAAACAATACATAAATGAAAGACTACAACACGTTGTTTTGAGACTAAAATCAGAATGAAAGACGATGCAAATTCGTTTAAAATCAATGTTTTTCTTTTTTTTACAGCTTGTTTGTGTTTTTAACAAATGTAATAATGAAAATTGTTCATTGTGGTAAATGAAATAATAATTTCCGAATATTAAAAAATATGTGTATATATATATATATATATATATAATGTTTTAAATCTGCGTAGCTGAATTATGGAAAATACATTATTAAAACCAAAACAATGTTTATGAAATTTAAATTCGCAGACCTATGTTATTAGACTCCAGACAATGATATAACATATCACCCTGGATTATCAATAGGACCAGGGTTTGAATCACAAAAAGTCATTCACAAGATTTTCCTGAAGATAGTAGCAGATTAGTAGTTAATACACAAAATATCAACCAGTTCCTAATAAGTTTCTAGTAACAAGAAATGGTAATAACAGTTAGAAGCTGTTTAAACTAATGAACATGATATGATTAGTATCCTGTCGTTACAACCTTACCATAAGCTCCTAATTCCACTAGAATTTGTCAGGGGTTTAGGGATTTAAAAATATTTTACTGTGGATTAGGTAAATTAAATAACCATCTTTCCATATGTCCTTCTGCAGATTAGCGACAAGTTTATGCTGAAATCCGGGGTTCAATTTCATGTGATGTGGTTAGCCCATTGAGTAACATTTTGTTAGGTCAACAGCTTTTTCCCATAAATAAGTTATTACCGAGTTACCTTGTCAAGATATGAGAAACTAACTCTGAGATTCAAATGTCACACACGGAAGAACATTAACAGTAATACAAGAGACAATGTAGCTGCTGTCTATACAGCTGCTCTAACCCCTAAAAACAGTGCAAACAAGTTTGGAATGATAAACTCTGAAGGATTGAATCTATCTGAGAAACTCTACTATAATACATCTCATAACCTTCTTTACCATTACAGGTTGCTGGTTACACGAAGGTAAATACTTCCAAGAGAAGGAGACCCAGAGATGAGCTCATACTGAACACCAGTACTCAGTAACTTCGACATAGCACTTGTCAAAAATAATGCCTCATAACAGCTGCTCTAAAACCTAGGATTTGTGTGAGCTATTTTGAAGCAACATTGGTAACGTGGACACATACTAGACCACTCTGAAGGAACAAAGACAAGCCTCATAAACTACCTGGCTTTCAAAATTCACTAGATTTGTAACACGGAATATTATAAGTGGAAGGACTTAAACATCCAAACACTACACTCCATGGAAATGGATATCTGATACATGAGGAAATAAACAATTCATACAAATAATAAACTGGTAGAAAACCACAAACACAAACTTATATTATTTTATATAACACAATTATCCGGAAACATACAGAGAATATGTAGAGAGAACAGGATCAGCAGGTTCGGTGTTCTAAAGACACAACACAACATGGTTACAACTGGGTAAACACTAAACCATTTAAGGATCTAATGGAGAGCAAAAACATCATCTACGACATCCGCAAAATACGAAATAGTTATTATTCAGTAGAACAATAGATATACAAGGCTATGAAGTACCAGATATACAAGTCTATGCAGTACCAATATATTTGTAATGGTATACCATGTCACAGAAGGTCATACAATAAAATAAAGTACCACAAGAGCAATGTCCTGTGTGCCACATGTGATAAAAAACGATAAAATAAGTAATTCGACAGCATAGTCACGTTATCATAAGTCTGCAAAATCAGGCTACCTTATTTAAACGCATTCATAAACTTAGATGACAGTAGTCATAAGGTCAAATATCGCCATAAAATGGAAAACATAATAATCCCTAAGTGAAGTTCCAAGATCATATCTTGTCTGAAAATTAGCAGCCAAAACGCATGATGTAAACCAACACTTATTAGTATGTGTTAATAAAAAAAAAAGAAACTTTGATGATCATATAAGCTACTAACAATGACGACGCTACAAGTTTAGTCCAAGTACTTACAGAAAACGATATTTAGAGAGATAGTAACAAAATAGTCGATGTTGTTTAGTAACTAATAAACGTTTTGTGTATTTTGATTAAGCTAGAAATAAATAATAATTTTCGTAATTAAAACCTGAATAACCTATTTTTTGAACTTGGAGCACACATGGTTATTTTCTTTAATTTGAATTGTTTTTACATTATTAGCTGAAGTACAAAGAATGAATTACAGTGGATGACATTATCACAATAGGCTACATAGTAATTCAGCACACTATCCTCATTCCTGTAACACAGTGCATCTCAGCTCTACAAATTAACCTAATCCATATAACACAGTATATCACAGTTCTGTAGATTAACCTCATTCATATAACACAGTGCATCTCAGCTCTAAAGATTAATGTAATCCATAAAATAAAGTACATACAGCTCTACAGATTAATTTAATCCATATAACACAGTGAATCACAGCTCTACAAATTAACCTCATCCATATAACAGTGTATCACAGTTATGTAGATTAACCTCATTCATATAACACAATGCATCTCAGCTCTACAGATTAACCTCATTCATATAACACAGTGTATAACAGTTCTATATATTCACCTAATCCATATAACACAGAGCATTACAGCTCTACAAATAAATCTAATCCATATAATACAGTACATTACAACTCTACAGATTAATCTCATCCATATAACACTGTTCGCCACAGCTCTTCATATTAACCTTATCCACATAACACAGTGCATCTCAGCTCTGCACATTAACCACATCCATATAACACAGTGTATCACAATTCTGTATATTGACCTCATCCATATAACAGTGTATCACAGTTCTGAATATTGACCTCATCAAAATAACACAGTGCATCGCAGCTCTACAAATTAATCAACAACACAGTGTATCACAGTTCTATAGATTAACATCATTCATATAACACTGTGAATCACAGCTCTAGAGATTAACCTCGTTCATATAACACAGTTCATCACAGATTATTTTATTCTATATATACAGCACATAACAGCTCTACAAATAATCCTAATCCAATTAACACAGTGCATCACACCCCTTCAGATTAACCTCATTCATATAACACAGTGCATTAGAGCTCTACAGATTAATTTAATCCATATAAATACACAGTTCTGTAGATTAATTTAATTCATGTAACACAGTACATGTAAGCTCTACAGATGAATCTCATCCACATAACACAGTGCATCACAGCTCTACAGATTAATTTAATCCATATAATACAGTACATAACAGCTCTATAGATTAATCTAATCCATATAATAGTGCATTACAGCTCTACTGATTAACCTCATTCACAGTGCATCACAGCTCTAAGAATTAACCACATCCATACAACACAGAGTATCACAGTTTTGTAGATTAACCTCTTTCATATAACACAGTGCATCTGTGCTCTACAGATTAACCTCATCCATATACCACAGTGCATCATAGCTCTTCAGATTAATCTAATCCATAAAACAGTGTTTCATAGCTTACCAGATTAACCTCATCCATATAACGCAGTTGCATCACAGCTCTACAGATTAATCTAATCCATATAATACAGTATATACATCTCTACAGATTAATCTAATACATATAACACAGTGCATCACAGCTCTACAGATTAAGTTAATCCATATAACACTGTGCATTACACCTCTATAGATTAACCTCATCCATATAACACAATGCACCACAGCTCTGCAAATTAATCTTATCCATATAGTATAGTACATACAGCTCTACAAATTAATCCATATAACACAGTGCATCTCACCTCTACGGAATATTTTGATCCATATAACGCAGTTGCATCAAAGCTCTACAGATTAATCGAATCTATATAACACTGTGTATCACAGCCCTACAGATTAACCTCATCCATATTACACAGTGTATCACAGCTCTATAGATTAATCTAATCTATATAAATACAGTGTATCACAGTTTTGTAGATTAACCTCATTCATATAACACAGTGCATCATAGGTCTACAGATTAATCTAATACATATAACACAGTACATCACAGCTTTACAGATTAACCTCATCCATATAACACAGTGTATCCCAGCTTTACAGATTAACCTCATCCATATAACACAGTGCATCACAACTCTACATATTTACATAATTCATATAAATACAGTGTATCGCAGTTCTGTAGATTAACCTAATTCATATAACACATTGCATCTCCGCTCTACAGATTAACCTCACCCATATAACACATTGCATCATAGCTCTTCAGATTAATCTAATCCATATAATACAGTAGATACAGCTCTACAGATTAATCTAATCCATATAACACAGTGCGTCATAGCTCTACAGATTATTCTAATCCACATAAATACAGTGTATCACATTTCAGTAGATTAAGCTCATTCATATAACAAGGTACATCTCAGCTCTACAGATTAAACTCATTCATATATCACTGTGCATCTCAGCTCTACACATTAACCTCATCAATATAACACAGTGCATCATAGCACTACAGATTACTCTAATCCATATAATACAGTACATAACAGCTCTACAGATCTATGTAATCCATATAACAGTGCATCACACCTCTACGAATTAACCACATCCATACAACACAGTGTATCCCAATTCTGTAGATTAACCTCATTCATATAACACTGTGCATCCCAGCTCTACAGAGTAACCTCATCCATATAACACAGTGCATCACAACTCTACATATTTATATAATCCATATAAATACAGTGTCTCACAGTTCTATATATTAACCTCATTAATATAACACAGTTGCATCACAGCTTTACAGATTAATCTAATCCATATAATACAGTAGATAGAGCTCTATAGATTAATCTAATCCATATAATACAGTAGATAGAGCTCTATAGATTAATCTAATCCATATAACACAGTGTGTCACACCTCTACAGATTAATCTAATCTATATAACACAGAGCATTACAACTCTACAGATTAACCTCATCCATATAACACAGTGCATCACAGCTCTACAGATTAATCTCATCCATATAACATAATGCATCACAGCTCCACAGATTAACTTCATCCATATATCACAGTCCATTACAGTTTTACCGATTACGACACCGATGCATCATTAACTAACGGAATACATTATCCAAGTACACAATTAATTAATGAGTGGTTTTAAAACTAACGATACATAAAAATCAAAATCTTGTGACATTTTCTTAAGTTACTTTATTTACTTTCATATAAATATATTGTTGCAGCTCATCGCAACCCATGTGCAGCTATCACTAGGTTTAGAACTCCCTAAAGCATCTTGAGTAACATATATTAGGAGGGAGAGAATGCTTATGTTTCGTTTTTGTCTGAAAGAAGTAGCGGCTTATTTGAACTTATGTTTGATAATAGAACATTTCTGGTTTCTGACATTTCGCTCAGAAAAGAGTTATTTTCAGCTGAGTATAAATGTTAAAAAGGACATTTATATACCAACTCATGGTATTCCTTCATTCGTCTCAAACTTCAGTGACTTTTATAAATCAAAATATCGTGCTTTCCACCCACATTCACTCGTTTTTACAGACATGTGTTATATAATGGAATACCTTCGCTGTATTATATTGGTTGAAATACAAGGAGATTTATGGAAGCAACATCTATATCTATAATTTAACACAGATATGAAGTCACAAACAATATGATGATTTTAAGGTTTGTTTTGGGTTTCCGTTTTTTGAATGAATGAATGAAGTGAGACCTATATCAATCTGTCCCTAGTGAAATGTTAACAATTACATATTCAAAGGTTGATGGTACATAATACTCTACATAGGTTTGCCTTAGGAACCAAACTTTTAGGTATTTATAAGTTATACATATCCGTTTTCCTTTAGAATTTAAAACCAGAGTTTTACGATACACTGCGTAGTATGGAGGTTTTCATCTTTCATAGGATTTATAGATTTTAGATACTGATAATGTACTACACAATACTAAGTTTGTCTTAAAATTCAAAACTTTCAAGCGTTGATTATCTGTCTCACTACACATGTTCAGTGTTTATAAAACATGACGACGGTTTTAAAATAATCTTTCATTTCGACTGATTATTGAGAATTTGGTTTTTGAATTACGTGTTAACTCATGAAATTCTATCATTAATAAATATATGAATAAACATTTTAACAATTAAATGTTTCTATTATTTTATCGAAGAAGAAATTAGTTGTATCAGAAAATATTTCATTTTTATTTTAAAATACGATTCTGATGAGATCCCATTTTGGTGAAGTTTTTTAAAGATACAGATGTTTTTATAACTGAAAAACTCCAACCATCACCTACATCAAACGACAAAAGTTTCCGAACTGAAAGATGTATTTTAAAAGTTTCCATGCTTTTTGCTTCTATTTCAAGAAGAAGAAGAAGGTATTATAAGCTCTTTTGTTTTGAAGAGACATTTCTCTAGGGATCGTTATGAAATAGGTTTACGTCCCTCTGTTAGATCGGCAAATGATATATCTGACCCATATCAAAGCCAGTGTGCTTTACGTCACGTCACGCTTGATTTCTCGAAATAGGAGGAGTCATAAAAGCCAAAATCTATTTATTCAGATAAAACAGTTTGATTACTGTCAGTCCATTACGATTTTAGTGATAGTTATGCAATGGGGCTGAGAAAGGTGTGTGTGTTATGTGAAACCTTATAAGTGTAGTGAATGTTAATAAAATAAGCTTAAAGACGTACGTTGTGTGGGATTACCCAGCCTAGAGCCAAGTGTATAAAATGTATCATGAAAGTAAAAATACCAATACAATTTTACGCCTAAATCGTTTCTGAATTAAGATATTTTCTGTTATATTAGCAACGTTTTAAATAAAAATAAACAAACCTTTTTAACCAATGGATACTCTAAAGTAAGAAATCAACAAATAGTTTTTTTCTAGTAATTTCATTCTATACTTTTGGTATTCGCTTAAACACGATATTTTGTTATACTTTTGTTGCTAAGCAACGTGATATAAAAGCTATTGTTGGAACGTAATGTTAATAAGATGTACTAGTTTTTCTATATGTTAGAAGTTGTTAATCAAACTTATTTTCACCAGTAATTATTCAATGATTCACCACAAATTCGTTTCATGAATTATCTTAATCTTGATTTGCTGACGAAATAATTTATCCACGTTTGACTGCCTCGACTTCACTTTTCTTCCTCTCTGCTGACCAAGCTTGATTTCGCAAAATTTATTTGAGTTAGATATGAAATGTGAGGTTAGGGTACACTCTGATGTGGGGTGATAATTCACCATCATTTCTGACGGTCTATTCATTACTATATATATATATAATATATCACAATAATATATCCACACACATATATTACAATAATATATATATATATTAGGGATTAGTTGTTCCTTTCTACATTGTTCAATGAAATAGATGTCATTTCTTCTATCGATAATTCTTTGGTTTAAATTTCTAAGTTTCTTAACGATCGTATGAGCGTGTGCTGTTAATAGTGATGTAAGGTATGCTAGTTCAGACGTAATGGTAACAGGTAAGTACAATTACTCTAAGAAAACACAAAGACTTACACTTCTCGTAATATATATATATTAATTAAACCGATTATTTCATCTTCTTCGCAACTTCACAAACAAATGTGCAATGATATGTTTATATCAGAGTCTGTGTTAAACAATTTATGGTAAGAACATAATTAGAAGTAGAAGAGGAATGTCTTTATTCGTGGGTTAGTTTACTGGATGAGGAACGTCATTCAGTCGTGCACGCCTTCATATTCTCAAAGCGTTAAACACTTACGTTCGATTCCCGCATTAGCTCATTGGTAAACACGAGGGCTTTTAAAGGTGAAAACTGAAGTTCAATGACCTAATGGGCACAGAACAGATAGAGTTTGTGTTTTATGTTGCTCTGTGTGTAACAAGAAAATACAAACAAAGAGCTACGGATATTTTTCAACTTGTGACGTATTAATTCTTGGTATAAAACAAACAATTTTTAAATGAAAGAACATGTGTTCCTTTTTAAGATTGAAAGTGCCACTGACAACTTCACTTGTTCCAGTAACATTTCCTGACAAAAATAAGGTTGAACGTTTTATTAAAAACTTTAAAGTGTTTCTATTTTTCTATTAGGCTACGATAGTGTGACAAAAAACTATCACATGTCAAAAATTTGTACACGTAAAACATATGACACTAAAACATGAAATATAAACATATAAAACAGATAACACTGATAGCATGAAATATAAACACGTTAAACAGGTAACACTGAAAATATGAAATATAAACACATAAAACAGATGACACTGAAAACACGAAATATAAACACATAAAACAGGTGACACTGAAATATAAAGATGCTCACATGTAATATCATATTTTTTATCAATATATCTATGTGTTAAATATATAAGTAAGCCAAATGATCTCTACGTAATCCACGTTTTCAAAACTGTAACACACGCACAATTTTTTTCCCATTTCTTTCCTAAGATCGATAGTTTATATAATGTCATCACGTGAGGTTGAAGAAAATTTTATAACGTCGAGTGATGGTGTTTCATAAAACAGACTTCAATCAACAAAATAAGAAAATAATATATATTTTAATAAAGAGGAAACAAAACAACATGTGCATAATAGATATTTCAGTAAAGAAGAAATACTCAACCTGTTGGTATAACATGTGCATTAATACAATAAACAATACACTGTATTGATAAAATACATATTCAAATAAGGAAGAAATACTCAACCTGTTGGTAAAATCCATGCATTATTACAGTAGAAACAGTAAATTATATTGATATAATATATATTTTAGTAAAGAAAAAACGAGATGTTAATCTGAAGATGACCTAAGTAGGTTGATTGGTTTTGGTTTTTGGAATTTCGCACAAAGCTACTCGAGGGCTATCTGTGCTAGCCATCCCTAATTTAGCAGTGTAAGACTAGAGGGAAGGCAGCTAGTCATCACCATCCACCGCCAACTCTTGGGCTACTCATTTACCAACGAATAGTTGGAAGTAACCGTCACATTATAACGCCCCCACGGCTGGGAGGGCGAGCATGTTTGGCGCGACGCGTGCGCGAACCCGCGACCCTCGGATTACGAGTCGCACGCCTTACGCGCTTAGCCATGCCAGGCCAAGTAGGTTTAAACGTTAAGATCTTATCTTTGTTAACCTAAAGATGACCTAAAAGGTCAAAACGTTGTTCTCTACTTTATTTTAATAAAAGTTTTAATACCCATACCAGCTGTCTTGGGAATATATTTTTACTTCAAGTGGGTATCTCGTCGTCACGACTCTCAAATATTGTATATACATGGTACTTTAAAACCTAACGGCCACCTACAACATCTATTATAGAAATTACTAATACTTTTATAACTAAGGAACTCACTAGCCAATCCAGACTACTATATACTCTTGTCTTCCATAGAATGATAAACGTTAAAAGTCAAACTAAACACATTATTCATTAATACTATCTCAAGTTGAATTTTTATTAGTTTTTGAACCAACATCTTGCATAAAGGTGTTGTTTTCTTTCGTACTAAAAACCTCTGATTTCTCTCTGTTCTTGGCTTTTATATATATTCACACGTATACAAACTGTAAGGTTTCCTATATTGGTAAAACCAAACGTCATATACCTATTAGAGCAAATAAACATACGAAAACACGCACACACGCATAACAAATAAGTATCCTCCGCATTTCCACTATACAGTAACACAGCGAAGAAACACGACACGAAGTTAACCTATAAAATTTCAGTATTCTTTGAAAGGTCAACATTGGCCTGGGGTTATTGATTAAAGAAACCCTCAACATCAAACAACTTTCACCAATACTGAACAACGTGCAGTCTAAGCCTAAATTGTACATTTCTTAATGTCTACGGTGAACGGTGTTACTTATTTAATGTTTATGTTGTAGTTTTGATTAAATTTCTGTTTATAGCTTTAGCTACTTAGGAATGATGTAATTATTTTCTTTTGTTTACGTACTGAAGATGGAATCTGTTGAATTACGAAACGTTTGTCTATGTCTCTTGTGTTGTAACAAACAATGTGTTTTATTTGTTTCTGTGTTATTAAAATGGCACTTTTCGATACCGCCAACCTGGGAGAACTTGATATACAAGCAGATGAAGCATTTAAGATTTTTTTCTATTTAATTTGTTTCTGATAGAAGGAGGTAAAACTGTTCATAGAAATAATTACCATACATTTGTTTGGTTTGTTTAAATTTCGCGCAAAATACACGAGAGCTATCTGTGCTAACCGTCGTTCATTTAGTAGTGTAAGGGAGCTAGTCATCACCACCCACCACCAACTCCTAGGCTACTCTTTCACCAACATTATAACGCCCCACGGCTGAAAGAGCAAGCATGTTTGGTATGACAGGGACTCGAACCCGCGACTCTCAGATTACGAGTCGACCACCCTAACCACGCCAAGCCTTGTATTTTTGTTAACAAACACAATAACAACAAATGTTCATTCTGAAAAAAAACAAACAATAATTAAGTAAGAGGTTTTCTCCTCCATATTTGTATAAAATAACTTACGTAATAAAAAAAAATAAATATTCTTTTCGAAATCTTCGAAGCTGAATTATGAAAAATCTGTCATTAAAACTGCAACAACTTTCTAGAAGTTTAAACTCGTAGACCTGTCTTATTTATTAAAAAGACAACGAATATTTGTTGATAACACTAGGTAATAAAATCTTCCTTTTTTATTGTTATTTCCTAATTGCTTATGCCTAAAGTAAATAAAAAACACCTATTTTTCTCTTCAAACTTTGCTTTTGTGATCTAAGTAATGCACTTTTCAAATTTATCCATTTTTCAGAACATTCCAGATTCAGTGTTGAGTAGCTGATAGAGAATTTTCTTGAACTTACAAAATTTTTCAAGAACTTTCTAGAATGTTGTAGAACTTACGAGAATTTTCAAAAACGTTTTAATTTTCTAGAACATTCCATAGTAATATATATACAGAGACTCACCACTCACTGTTTCAGTTTAGTTCTAGCTGCCCAAGTGAACACATAGATCTAGCTGATTTTATCAGAGACGGCGTCAAGAAGCTGCAAGCATTCTCCAGACACATTCTGCTATGTATGTAGTCAATTTATCAAGACAAGAGGGAAAAAGTACTTTGTGAGAGTATCTGCTAAAATGTGTGAAGCCTACAAGGAATATTTCAACATGCCTGTCAGGGATCAAGACAAACCCTGGGCACCTCATTTTACCTGCGAACACTGCACAAAAACATTAAAAGGTAAGACGGACAATTTTTGCTTGCTTGAATAATAAGATTTTATATTATACAAATTTTAAACCTTTTAATATTCAAATATCTTTCTGTGCACCTCAAAGAGGATTACAACAGCGTCAAGACTTTGCTAAAAGCCTTGAAGTACGATGAGTATGGCTGGGAGGTTATCGGAGACTTGAAAATGGTGGCATTCCTGATGGGTCTCCAAAGAGGCTTTACCAAGTTTCCCTGTTATCTTTGCCTTTGGGACAGCAGGAGCACAGCAGCGCACTACAACAGGAAGCACTGGCCACAACGGACGAATCTCTCTGTGGGGAGGCACAATGTCAAGTGTGAACCACTATTGGACCTCCAGAAGGTGTTGTTCCCACCACTGCACACAAAATTGGATCCTATGAAATAATTTGACACAGCTCTTGATTAGAATCCGCAGTCTTCAAGTATCTTCTTCCCTAAACTGTCTGAGGCAAAGGTCAAAGCTGGTGTCTTCGTTGGACCACAAATAAAGAAGATCCTGGAGTGCACAGAATTCCCCACGAAGCTCAGTAGGAAGGGAAAAAAAAAGCTTGGGGCAGCTTTGTTGCAGTAGTTCGGGGCCTTTTGGGCAATCACAAGGCCGAAAATTATGTGGAGCTGGTTGATGCTCTGGTGAAGAACTACGGCAAAATGGGCTACAGGATTTCCTTGAAAGTCCGTATCCTTGACGCTCATCCTGATAAATTCAAGGAGAACATGGGAGCATACTCAGAGGAGCAAGGCGAGCGCTTCCACCAAGATATACCAAGGAACGTATAACGAAAACATTATGGGAAACTATATTTGGGGGCTGATACGTGAAAGTGACTTACATTACAGTCACAAATCTCGAAAAACTACTCACTTCTAAACATTTTTGTAAAACTTTAGTATAAATACATGTAAATCTTGATTCATATGTTGTTTTATTCAGATCTTATGTAAATGAAACTGTGCATATTTGCCTGTTTTTATACAGAAAATAGGTTAATTTCTAAATTTAATTATCCAGGTCACAAAAGCAAAGTTTGAAGGAAATAATGGTCATTTTCTTTACTTTTACATCATAAGCAATTGAGAAATAACACATACTATCCAGGAACAAAATTTGTGTCACATAGTGTAATCGTCTCGGTGACGTCAATATAATATTCTTATGTATCGATGATTTTTGTTTTGCAGAGTAGGTGTGGCTTAAGTTTTGTCCTATGTCTTGCAGTTTATTTCATTAAGACTGTAACAAGTGTGATTGGGCAACTTTTCTGTAAAGCATGAATGGACATTGAGCCAATCAAATGTCTGTCACAAATTTATTGCTCGATAAATACACGATTTAACGATTAGTTGTGGACTTACTGTTATTTATTATGAGCTAGAATATTTTATTTTATAGTTGTAGAGTGAACCAAAAAGAAACGTTCCATCCACAGACTACAAAATCAACCTCCACGCGTCTGAGAAGCTATTGTGTAACTCCGCACTGCTAAAATTATATTTATATACTTTTAAAATCAAGAAAAGCTGCATCAAACATCGACCGTAAATCTTACTTATCGCTTTAAGTATAAACACGTGTGACAGACACACTTCCATATATTTTCTCTCACGATTTTTACATTAGAGATTAAGAAAATACTTATGACCAAAGAGGGCCCGGCATGGCCAGGTGGGTTAAGACGTTCGACTCGTAATCTGAGGGTCGCAAGTTCGAATCGCGGTCGCATCAAACATGCTCGCCATTTCAGCCGTGAGGGCGTTATAACGTTACGATCAATCCCACTATTCGTTGGTAAAAGAGTAACCCAAGAGTTGGCGGTGGGTGGTGGTGACTAGCTGTCTTCCCTCTAGTCTTACACTACTAAATTAGCGACGGCTAGCGCAGATAACCCTCGTGTAGCTTTGCGCGAAATTCAAACAAACAAACAAATGACCAAAGAGCAATCAAAAATGCATAACCCTTCATGTAAAAATAAACAGGTTTTCAAGTTCTCAGTTTCGAATTTTTGGGAGATCTCTGGACTTTAGTGTCACGTAATTTATTGTCGTTTTGAAGGTAAAAAAAAAGCTATAAATTATATTTTTCTTACAAACATAAATACTTGGTTCTGTATATGTATAGATTCAGCGTTTAATTCTTTTAATCCATAAGTAGTCGTATTGTCTATTTGTTATTTGTTGAAAGAATAAAAATACACACACCATAAAAACGTCGCAATATTATGTAAGCTGACGCGAATTGACAAGGTTTACGACTTAATTAGTGTCACTAATGTATTTATAGGGTAAAAACACACCAGTCTGGCGGCGGTCGAAAGAAACCATGTCTTCTGAAGATCTGCACAAAGCTTGGTCATCTTTCTTTTTTTGATAAACTCCTGGATATATCGATCTGGTTTGTCTGATGGTTGCCCATCAGGATAAGAATATTTAAAACGATATCCAGTAAATCTTTCAGTCCGAGAAACAAGACGTTCAACCTATAAAAACTGGAACGAACTGTACATATATATATAAATGTATATATGGATTACATGCCTGTTGAACTTACTTGAGCACTGTAATGTTTTTATACCCAATTCGTACAAGATATCACTTAGCTATTGTAGTACAAATTTAATCTAATAGCTCATTTAAAAACACACACTGTAATTTGTACAACATAAACTATTAGCTTGTTTGGACACACAGTTTAAATTTGTAAAATAGAAATTATTAGCTTCCTTGAAAACATACAGTTTATATTTGTACAATAGAAACTATTAGGTTCTTTAAACACACAGTTTAAATTTCTTTAACTATATTTTAAACTTTATTTTCGAAACAGTTTTATTCTTGTTAACTATTGTAAGAGCAGAAATACGACTCCTCCATTATAAACAAAATATTCCAGTCATTAAACAACTTTGTATTAGTCTATATCCCCAGTCATTAAACAGCTTAGTGTTACTCTGTATTCCCAGTCATTAAACAACTTAATGTTAGCTGTATTCCCAGTCATTAAACAACTTAGTGTTAGTCTGTATTCCCACTCATTTAACAACAAAGTGTTAGTCTGTATTCCCAGTCATTAAACAACATAGTGTTAGTCTGTTATCCCAGTCATTATACAACATAGTGTTAGTCTGTATTCCCAGTCATTAAACAACATAGTGTTAGTCTGTATTCCCAGTCATTATACAACTTAGTGTTAGTCTGTATTCCCACTCATTATACAACTTAGTGTTAGTCTGTATTCCCAGTCATTATACAACTTAGTGTTAGTCTGCATTCCCACTCATTAAACAACAGTGTTAGTCTGTATTCCCACTCATTATACAACTTAGTGTTAGTCTGTATTCCCACTCATTAAACAACATAGTCATTAAACACCTTAGTGTTAGTCTGAATTCCCACTCATTATACAACTTAGTGTTAGTCTGTATTCCCACTCATTAAACACCTTAGTGTTAGTCTGTATTCCCACTCATTAAACAACATAGTGTTAGTCTGAATTGCAGTCATTAAATAACTTTGTATTAGTCTGTATTGCCAGTCATTAAACAACTTAGTGTTAGTCTGTATTCCCAGACATTAAACAGCTTAGTGTTACTCTGTATTCCCACTCATTAAACAGCTTAGTGTTAGTCTGTATTGCCAGTCATTAAACAACTTAGTGTTAGTCTGTATTGCCACTCATTAAACAGTTTAGTGTTAGTCTGTATTCCCAGTCATTAAACAATTTAGTGTTAGTCTGTATTCCCACTCATTAAACAACTTAGTGTTAGTCTGTATTCCCACTCATTAAACACCTTAGTGTTAGTCTGTATTGCCAGTCATTAAACAACTTAGTGTTAGTCTGAATTGCAGTCATTAAACAACTTTGTATTAGTCTGTATTGCCAGTCATTAAAAAACTTAGTGTTAGTCTGTATTCCCACTCATTAAACACCTTAGTGTTACTCTGTATTCCCAGTCATTAAACAACTTAGTGTTAGCTGTATTCCCACTCATTAAACAACATAGTGTTAGTCTGTATTCCCAGTCATTAAACAACTTAGTGTTAGTCTATATTCCCAGTCATTAAACAGCTTAGTGTTAGTCTGTATTCTCAGTCATTAAACAGCTTAGTGTTAGTCTGTATTCTCAGTCATTAAACTACTTAGTGTTAGTCTGTATTCCAGTGTCATTAAACAACTTAGTGTTAGTCTATATTCCCAGTCATTAAACACCTTAGTGTTAGTCTGTATTCTCAGGCATTAAACAGCTTTGTGTTAGTCTGTATTCCAGTCATTAAACAACTTAGTGTTAGTCTGTATTCCCACTCATTAAACAACTTAGTGTTAGTCTGTATTCCCACTCATTAAACAACTTAGTGTTATTCTGTATTCCCAGTCATTAAACAACTTAGTGTTAGTCTGTATTGCCACTCATTAAACAACTTAGTGTTAGTCTGTATTCCCACTCATTAAACAACATAGTGTTAGTCTGTATTCCCAGTCATTAAACACCTTAGTGTTAGTCTGAATTGCAGTCATTAAACAACTTAGTGTTAGTCTGTATTCCCAGTCATTAAACAACTTAGTGTAGGTGTGTATTGCCAGTCATTAAACAACTTAGTGTTAGTCTGTATTCCCACTGATTAAACAACTTAGTGTTATTCTGTATTCCCAGTCATTAAACAACTTAGTGTTAGTCTGTATTGCCACTCATTAAACAACTTAGTGTTAGTCTGTATTCCCACTCATTAAACAACATAGTGTTAGTCTGTATTGCCACTCATTAAACACCTTAGTGTTAGTCTGTATTGCCAGTCATTAAACAACTTAGTGTTAGTCTGTATTCCCAGTCATTAAACAACTTAGTGTTAGTCTGAATTGCCAGTCATTAAACAACTTTGTGTTAGTCTGTATTCCCAGTCATTAAACAACTTAGTGTTAGTCTGTATTCCCACTCATTAAACAACTTAGTGTTAGTCTGTATTCCCACTCATTAAACAACATAGTGTTAGTCTGTATTGCCAGTCATTAAATGACTTAGTGTTAGTCTATATTCTTAGTCATTAAACAACTTAGTGTTGGTCTGTATTCCCAGTCATTAAACAACTTAGTGTTAGTCTGTATTCCCACTCATTAAACAACTTAGTGTTAGTCTGTATTCCCAGTCATTAAACAACTTAGTGTTAGTCTGTATTGCCACTCATTAAACAACTTAGTGTTAGTCTGTATTCCCACTCATTAAACAACATAGTGTTAGTCTGTATTGCCACTCATTAAACACCTTAGTGTTAGTCTGTATTGCCAGTCATTAAACAACTTAGTGTTAGTCTGTATTGCCAGTCATTAAACAACTTAGTGTTAGTCTGAATTGCCAGTCATTAAACAACATAGTGTTAGTCTGTATTGCCACTCATTAAACACCTTAGTGTTAGTCTGTATTGCCAGTCATTAAACAACTTAGTGTTAGTCTGTATTCCCAGTCATTAAACAACTAAGTGTTAGTCTGTATTCCCACTCATTAAACAACTTAGTGTTAGTCTGTATTGCCACTCATTAAACAACTTAGTGTTGGTCTGTATTCCCACTCATTAAACAACTTAGTGTTAGTCTGTATTCCCACTCATTAAACAACTTAGTGTTAGTCTGTATTGCCACTCATTAAACACCTTAGTGTTAGTCTGTATTGCCAGTCATTAAACAACTTAGTGTTAGTCTGTATTGCCAGTCATTAAACAACTTAGTGTTAGTCTGTATTCCCAGTCATTAAACAACTTAGTGTTAGGTTTGAATTGCCAGTCATTAAACAACTTTGTGTTAGTCTGTATTCCCAGTCATTAAACAACTTAGTGTTAGTCTGTATTCCCACTCATTAAACAACTTAGTGTTAGTCTGTATTCCCACTCATTAAACAACATAGTGTTAGTCTGTATTGCCAGTCATTAAACAACTTAGTGTTAGTCTGTATTCCCAGTCATTAAACAACTTAGTGTTAGTCTGTATTCCCACTCATTAAACAACTTAGTGTTAGTCTGTATTCCCAGTCATTAAACAACTTAGTGTTAGTCTGTATTGCCACTCATTAAACAACTTAGTGTTAGTCTGTATTCCCACTCATTAAACAACATAGTGTTAGTCTGTATTGCCACTCATTAAACACCTTAGTGTTAGTCTGTATTGCCAGTCATTAAACAACTTAGTGTTAGTCTGTATTCCCAGTCATTAAACAACTTAGTGTTAGTCTGAATTGCCAGTCATTAAACAACTTTGTATTAGTCTGTATTCCCAGTCATTAAACAACTTAGTGTTAGTCTGTATTCCCACTCATTAAACAACTTAGTGTTAGTCTGTATTCCCACTCATTAAACAACATGGTGTTAGTCTGTATTGCAGTCATTAAACAACTTAGTGTTACTCTGTATTGCCACTCATTAAACACCTTAGTGTTAGTCTGTATTGCCAGTCATTAAACAACTTAGTGTTAGTCTGTATTCCCAGTCATTAAACAGCTTAGTGTTAGTCTGTATTCCCAGTCATTAAACAACTTAGTGTTACTCTGTATTCCCAGTCATTAAACAACTTAGTGTTAGCTGTATTCCCACTCATTAAACAACATAGTGTTAGTCTGTATTCCCAGTCATTAAACAACTTAGTGTTAGTCTGTATTCCCAGTCATTAAACAACTTAGTGTTAGTCTGTATTCTCAGTCATTAAACAGCTTAGTGTTAGTCTGTATTCCCAGTCATTAAACAACTTAGTGTTAGTCTGTATTCCAGTGTCATTAAACAACTTAGTGTTAGTCTGTATTCCCAGTCATTAAACAACTTAGTGTTAGTCTGTATTCTCAGTCATTAAACAGCTTAGTGTTAGTCTGTATTCCAGTCATTAAACAACTTAGTGTTAGTCTGTATTCCCACTCATTAAACAACTTAGTGTTAGTCTGTATTCCCACTCATTAAACAACTTAGTGTTAGTCTGTATTCCCAGTCATTAAACAACTTAGTGTTAGTCTGTATTCCCACTCATTAAACAACATAGTGTTAGTCTGTATTCCCAGTCATTAAACAACTTAGTGTTAGTCTGTATTGCAGTCATTAAACAACTTAGTGTTAGTCTGTATTCCCAGTCATTAAACAACTTAGTGTTGGTCTGTATTGCCAGTCATTAAACAACTTTGTGTTAGTCTGTATTCCCAGTCATTAAACAACTTAGTGTTAGTCTGTATTCCCACTCATTAAACAACTTAGTGTTAGTCTGTATTGCCACTCATTAAACAACTTAGTGTTAGTCTGTATTGCCACTCATTAAACAACTTAGTGTTAGTCTGTATTCCCACTCATTAAACAACATAGTGTTAGTCTGTATTGCCACTCATTAAACAACTTAGTGTTAGTCTGTATTGCCAGTCATTAAACAACTTAGTGTTAGTCTGTATTCCCAGTCATTAAACAACTTAGTGTTAGTCTGTATTGCCAGTCATTAAACAACTTTGTGTTAGTCTGTATTCCCAGTCATTAAACAACTTAGTGTTAGTCTGTATTCCCACTCATTAAACAACTTAGTGTTGGTCTGTATTCCCACTCATTAAACAACATAGTGTTAGTCTGTATTGCCAGTCATTAAACAATTTAGTGTTAGTCTGTATTCTTAGTCATTAAACAACTTAGTGTTGGTCTGTATTCCCAGTCATTAAACAACATAGTGTTAGTCTGTATTCCCACTCATTAAACAACTTAGTGTTAGTCTGTATTCCCACTCATTAAACAACTTAGTGTTAGTCTGTATTGCCAGTCATTAAACAACTTAGTGTTAGTCTGTATTGCAGTCATTAAACAACTTAGTGTTAGTCTGTATTGCCAGTCATTAAAAAACTTAGTGTTAGTCTGTATTCCCACTCATTAAACAACTTAGTGTTACTCTGTATTCCCAGTCATTAAACAACTTAGTGTTAGTCTGTATTCCCACTCATTAAACAACATAGTGTTAGTCTGTATTCCCAGTCATTAAACAACTTAGTGTTAGTCTGTATTCCCAGTCATTAAACAACTTAGTGTTAGTCTGTATTCCCAGTCATTAAACAGCTTAGTGTTAGTCTGTATTCTCAGTCATTAAACAACTTAGTGTTAGTCTGTATTCCAGTGTCATTAAACAACTTAGTGTTAGTCTGTATTCCCAGTCATTAAACAACTTAGTGTTAGTCTGTATTCTCAGTCATTAAACAGCTTTGTGTTAATCTGTATTCAAGTGTCATTAAACAACTTAGTGTTAGTCTGTATTCCCACTCATTAAACAACTTAGTGTTAGTCTGTATTCCCACTCATTAAACAACTTAGTGTTAGTCTGTATTCCCAGTCATTAAACAACTTAGTGTTAGTCTGTATTGCCACTCATTAAACAACTTAGTGTTAGTCTGTATTCCCACTCATTAAACAACATAGTGTTAGTCTGTATTCCCAGTCATTAAACACCTTAGTGTTAGTCTGTATTGCAGTCATTAAACAACTTAGTGTTAGTCTGTATTCCCAGTCATTAAACAACTTAGTGTAGGTCTGTATTGCCAGTCATTAAACAACTTAGTGTTAGTCTGTATTCCCACTGATTAAACAACTTAGTGTTATTCTGTATTCCCAGTCATTAAACAACTTAGTGTTAGTCTGTATTGCCACTCATTAAACAACTTAGTGTTAGTCTGTATTCCCTCTCATTAAACAACATAATGTTAGTCTGTATTGCCACTCATTAAACACCTTAGTGTTAGTCTGTATTGCCAGTCATTAAACAACTTAGTGTTAGTCTGTATTCCCAGTCATTAAACAACTTAGTGTTAGTCTGAATTGCCAGTCATTAAACAACTTTGTATTAGTCTGTATTCCCAGTCATTAAACAACTTAGTGTTAGTCTGTATTCCCACTCATTAAACAACTTAGTGTTAGTCTGTATTCCCACTCATTAAACAACATAGTGTTAGTCTGTATTGCCAGTCATTAAATGACTTAGTGTTAGTCTATATTCTTAGTCATTAAACAACTTAGTGTTGGTCTGTATTCCCAGTCATTAAACAACTTAGTGTTAGTCTGTATTCCCACTGATTAAACAACTTAGTGTTATTCTGTATTCCCAGTCATTAAACAACTTAGTGTTAGTCTGTATTGCCACTCATTAAACAACTTAGTGTTAGTCTGTATTCCCACTCATTAAACAACATAGTGTTAGTCTGTATTGCCACTCATTAAACAACTTAGTGTTAGTCTGTATTGCCAGTCATTAAACAACTTAGTGTTAGTCTGTATTGCCAGTCATTAAACAACTTAGTGTTAGTTTGAATTGCCAGTCATTAAACAACATAGTGTTAGTCTGTATTGCCACTCATTAAACACCTTAGTGTTAGTCTGTATTGCCAGTCATTAAACAACTTAGTGTTAGTCTGTATTCCCAGTCATTAAACAACTTAGTGTTAGTCTGTATTGCCAGTCATTAAACAACTTAGTGTTAGTCTGTATTCCCAGTCATTAAACAACTTAGTGTTAGTCTGTATTCCCACTCATTAAACAACTTAGTGTTAGTCTGTATTCCCACTCATTAAACAACTTAGTGTTAGTCTGTATTGCCACTCATTAAACAACATAGTGTTAGTCTGTATTGCCACTCATTAAACACCTTAGTGTTAGTCTGTATTGCCAGTCATTAAACAACTTAGTGTTAGTCTGTATTCCCAGTCATTAAACAACTTAGTGTTGGTTTGAATTGCCAGTCATTAAACAACTTTGTATTAGTCTGTATTCCCAGTCATTAAACAACTTAGTGTTAGTCTGTATTCCCACTCATTAAACAACTTAGTGTTAGTCTGTATTCCCACTCATTAAACAACATAGTGTTAGTCTGTATTGCCAGTCATTAAACAACTTAGTGTTAGTCTGTATTCCCAGTCATTAAACAACTTAGTGTTAGTCTGTATTCCTACTGATTAAACAACTTAGTGTTATTCTGTATTCCCAGTCATTAAACAACTTAGTGTTAGTCTGTATTGCCACTCATTAAACAACTTAGTGTTAGTCTGTATTCCCACTCATTAAACAACATAGTGTTAGTCTGTATTGCCACTCATTAAACACCTTAGTGTTAGTCTGTATTGCAGTCATTAAACAACTTAGTGTTAGTCTGTATTCCCAGTCATTAAACAACTTAGTGTTAGTCTGAATTGCCAGTCATTAAACAACTTAGTGTTAGTCTGTATTCCCAGTCATTAAACAACTTAGTGTTAGTCTGTATTCCCACTCATTAAACACCTTAGTGTTAGTCTGTATTCCCACTCATTAAACAACATGGTGTTAGTCTGAATTGCAGTCATTAAACAACTTAGTGTTACTCTGTATTGCCACTCATTAAACACCTTAGTGTTAGTGTGTATTGCCAGTCATTAAACAACTTAGTGTTAGTCTGTATTCCCAGTCATTAAACAGCTTAGTGTTAGTCTGTATTCCCAGTCATTAAACAACTTAGTGTTACTCTGTATTCCCAGTCATTAAACAACTTAGTGTTAGCTGTATTCCCACTCATTAAACAACATAGTGTTAGTCTGTATTCCCAGTCATTAAACAACTTAGTGTTAGTCTGTATTCCCAGTCATTAAACAGCTTAGTGTTAGTCTGTATTCTCAGTCATTAAACAGCTTAGTGTTAGTCTGTATTCTCAGTCATTAAACTACTTAGTGTTAGTCTGTATTCCAGTGTCATTAAACAACTTAGTGTTAGTCTATATTCCCAGTCATTAAACAGCTTAGTGTTAGTCTGTATTCTCAGGCATTAAACAGCTTTGTGTTAGTCTGTATTCCAGTGTCATTAAACAACTTAGTGTTAGTCTGTATTCCCACTCATTAAACAACTTAGTGTTAGTCTGTATTCCCACTCATTAAACAACTTAGTGTTATTCTGTATTCCCAGTCATTAAACAACTTAGTGTTAGTCTGTATTCCCACTCATTAAACAACATAGTGTTAGTCTGTATTCCCAGTCATTAAACACCTTAGTGTTAGTCTGAATTGCAGTCATTAAACAACTTAGTGTTAGTCTGTATTCCCAGTCATTAAACAACTTAGTGTTGGTTTGAATTGCCAGTCATTAAACAACTTTGTATTAGTCTGTATTCCCAGTCATTAAACAACTTAGTGTTAGTCTGTATTCCCACTCATTAAACAACTTAGTGTTAGTCTGTATTGCCACTCATTAAACAACTTAGTGTTAGTCTGTATTGCCACTCATTAAACAACTTAGTGTTAGTCTGTATTCCCACTCATTAAACAACATAGTGTTAGTCTGTATTGCCACTCATTAAACACCTTAGTGTTAGTCTGTATTGCCAGTCATTAAACAACTTAGTGTTAGTCTGTATTCCCAGTCATTAAACAACTTAGTGTTAGTCTGAATTGCCAGTCATTAAACAACTTAGTGTTAGTCTGTATTCCCAGTCATTAAACAACTTAGTGTTAGTCTGTATTCCCACTCATTAAACAACTTAGTGTTAGTCTGTATTCCCACTCATTAAACAACATAGTGTTAGTCTGTATTGCCAGTCATTAAATGACTTAGTGTTAGTCTATATTCTTAGTCATTAAACAACTTAGTGTTGGTCTGTATTCCCAGTCATTAAACAACATAGTGTTAGTCTGTATTGCCACTCATTAAACACCTTAGTGTTAGTCTGTATTGCCAGTCATTAAACAACTTAGTGTTAGTCTGTATTCCCAGTCATTAAACAACTTAGTGTTAGTCTGAATTGCCAGTCATTAAACAACTTAGTATTAGTCTGTATTCCCAGTCATTAAACAACATAGTGTTAGTCTGTATTCCCACTCATTAAACAACTTAGTGTTAGTCTGTATTCCCACTCATTAAACAACATAGTGTTAGTCTGTATTGCCAGTCATTAAACAACTTAGTGTTAGTCTGTATTCTTAGTCATTAAACAACTTAGTGTTGGTCTGTATTCCCAGTCATTAAACAACTTAGTGTTAGTCTGTATTCCCACTCATTAAACAACTTAGTGTTATTCTGTATTCCCAGTCATTAAACAACTTAGTGTTAGTCTGTATTCCCACTCATTAAACAACTTAGTGTTAGTCTGTATTCCCACTCATTAAACAACATAGTGTTAGTCTGTATTGCCACTCATTAAACAACTTAGTGTTAGTCTGTATTGCCAGTCATTAAACAACTTAGTGTTAGTCTGTATTGCCAGTCATTAAACAACTTAGTGTTAGTCTGTATTCCCAGTCATTAAACAACATAGTGTTAGTCTGTATTGCCACTCATTAAAAACCTTAGTGTTAGTCTGTATTGCCAGTCATTAAACAACTTAGTGTTAGTCTGTATTCCCAGTCATTAAACAACTTAGTGTTAGTCTGTATTGTCCAGTCATTAAACAACTTTGTGTTAGTCTGTATTCCCAGTCATTAAACAACTTAGTGTTAGTCTGTATTCCCACTCATTAAACAACTTAGTGTTAGTCTGTATTCCCACTCATTAAACAACTTAGTGTTAGTCTGTATTCCCACTCATTAAACAATATAGTGTTAGTCTGTATTGCCACTCATTAAACAACTTAGTGTTAGTCTGTATTGCCAGTCATTAAACAACTTAGTGTTAGTCTGTATTCCCAGTCATTAAACAACTTAGTGTTGGTCTGTATTGCCAGTCATTAAACAACTTTGTGTTAGTCTGTATTCCCAGTCATTAAACAACTTAGTGTTAGTCTGTATTCCCACTCATTAAACAACTTAGTGTTAGTCTGTATTCCCACTCATTAAACAAACTTAGTGTTAGTCTGTATTCCCACTCATTAAACAACTTAGTGTTAGTCTGTATTCCCAGTCATTAAACAACTTAGTGTTAGTCTGTATTCCCAGTCATTAAACAACTTAGTGTTAGTCTGTATTCCCACTCATTAAACAACTTAGTGTTAGTCTGTATTCCCAGTCATTAAACAACTTAGTGTTAGTCTGTATTGCCACTCATTAAACAACTTAGTGTTAGTCTGTATTCCCACTCATTAAACAACATAGTGTTAGTCTGTATTGCCACTCATTAAACACCTTAGTGTTAGTCTGTATTGCCAGTCATTAAACAACTTAGTGTTAGTCTGTATTCCCAGTCATTAAACAACTTAGTGTTAGTCTGTATTGCCAGTCATTAAACAACTTAGTGTTAGTCTGTATTCCCAGTCATTAAACAACTTAGTGTTAGTCTGTATTCCCACTCATTAAACACCTTAGTGTTAGTCTGTATTCCCACTCATTAAACAACATGGTGTTAGTCTGTATTCCAGTCATTAAACAACTTAGTGTTAGTCTGTATTGCCACTCATTAAACAACTTAGTGTTAGTCTGTATTGCCAGTCATTAAACAACTTAGTGTTAGTCTGTATTCCCAGTCATTAAACAACTTAGTGTTAGTCTGTATTCCCAGTCATTAAACAACTTAGTGTTAGTCTGTATTCCCACTCATTAAACAACTTAGTGTTAGTCTGTATTCCCAGTCATTAAACAACTTAGTGTTAGTCTGTATTCCCAGTCATTAAACAACTTAGTGTTAGTCTGTATTCCCAGTCATTAAACAACTTAGTGTTAGTCTGTATTCCCAGTCATTAAACAACTTAGTGTTAGTCTGTATTCCAGTCATTAAACAACTTAGTGTTAGTCTATATTCCCAGTCATTAAACAGCTTAGTGTTAGTCTGTATTCTCAGTCATTAAACAGCTTAGTGTTAGTCTGTATTCCAGTGTCATTAAACAACTTAGTGTTAGTCTGTATTCCCACTCATTAAACAACTTAGTGTTAGTCTGTATTCCCAGTCATTAAACAACTTAGTGTTAGTCTGTATTCCCAGTCATTAAACAACTTAGTGTTAGTCTGTATTCCCACTCATTAAACAACTTAGTGTTAGTCTGTATTGCCACTCATTAAACAACTTAGTGTTAGTCTGTATTGCCACTCATTAAACAACTTAGTGTTAGTCTGTATTCCCACTCATTAAACAACATAGTGTTAGTGTGTATTCACCACTCATTAAACACCTTAGTGTTAGTCTGTATTGCCAGTCATTAAACAACTTAGTGTTAGTCTGTATTCCCAGTCATTAAACAACTTAGTGTTAGTCTGTATTGCCAGTCATTAAACAACTTTGTGTTAGTCTGTATTCCCAGTCATTAAACAACTTAGTGTTAGTCTGTATTCCCACTCATTAAACAACTTAGTGTTAGTCTGTATTCCCACTCATTAAACAACTTAGTGTTAGTCTGTATTGCCAGTCATTAAACAACTTAGTGTTAGTCTGTATTCTTAGTCATTAAACAACTTAGTGTTGGTCTGTATTCCCAGTCATTAAACAACATAGTGTTAGTCTGTATTGCCACTCATTAAACACCTTAGTGTTAGTCTGTATTGCCAGTCATTAAACAACTTAGTGTTAGTCTGTATTCCCAGTCATTAAACAACTTAGTGTTAGTCTGTATTGCCAGTCATTAAACAACTTTGTGTTAGTCTGTATTCCCAGTCATTAAACAACATAGTGTTAGTCTGTATTCCCACTCATTAAACAACTTAGTGTTAGTCTGTATTCCCACTCATTAAACAACATAGTGTTAGTCTGTATTGCCAGTCATTAAACACTTAGTGTTAGTCTGTATTCCCAGTCATTAAACAACTTAGTGTTGGTCTGTATTCCCACTCATTAAACAACTTAGTGTTATTCTGTATTCCCAGTCATTAAACAACTTAGTGTTAGTCTGTATTGCCACTCATTAAACAACTTAGTGTTAGTCTGTATTCCCACTCATTAAACAACATAGTGTTAGTCTGTATTGCCACTCATTAAACACCTTAGTGTTAGTCTGTATTCCAAGTCATTAAACAACTTAGTGTTAGTCTGTATTGCCAGTCATTAAACTACTTTGTGTTAGTCTGTATTCCCAGTCATTAAACAACTTAGTGTTAGTCTGTATTCCCACTCATTAAACAACTTAGTGTTAGTCTGTATTCCCACTCATTAAACAACATAGTGTTAGTCTGTATTGCCAGTCATTAAACAACTTAGTGTTAGTCTGTATTCCCAGTCATTAAACAACTTAGTGTTGGTCTGTATTCCCAGTCATTAAACAACTTAGTGTTAGTCTGTATTCCCACTGATTAAACAACTTAGTGTTATTCTGTATTCCCAGTCATTAAACAACTTAGTGTTAGTCTGTATTGCCACTCATTAAACAACTTAGTGTTAGTCTGTATTCCCACTCATTAAACAACATAGTGTTAGTCTGTATTGCCACTCATTAAACAACTTAGTGTTAGTCTGTATTGCCAGTCATTAAACAACTTAGTGTTAGTCTGTATTGCCAGTCATTAAACAACTTAGTGTTAGTCTGTATTGCCACTCTTTAAACAACTTAGTGTTAGTCTGTATTCCCAGTCATTAAAGAACTTAGTGTTAGTCTGTATTCCCAGTCATTAAACAACTTAGTGTTAGTTTGAATTGCCAGTCATTAAACAACTTTGTATTTGTCTGTATTCCCAGTCATTAAACAACTTAGTGTTAGTCTGTATTCCCACTCATTAAACAACTTAGTGTTAGTCTGTATTGCCAGTCATTAAACAACTTAGTGTTAGTCTGTATTTCCACTCATTAAACAACATAGTGTTAGTCTGTATTGCCACTCATTAAACACCTTAGTGTTAGTCTGTATTGCCAGTCATTAAACAACTTAGTGTTAGTCTGTATTCCTACTGATTAAACAACTTAGTGTTATTCTGTATTCCCAGTCATTAAACAACTTAGTGTTAGTCTGTATTGCCACTCTTTAAACAACTTAGTGTTAGTCTGTATTCCCACTCATTAAACAACATAGTGTTAATCTGTATTGCCACTCATTAAACACCTTAGTGTTAGTCTGTATTGCCAGTCATTAAACAACTTAGTGTTAGTCTGTATTCTCAGTCATTAAACAACTTAGTGTTACTCTGTATTCCCAGTCATTAAACAACTTAGTGTTAGTCTGTATTCCCAGTCATCAAACAACTTAGTGTTAGTCTGTATTCCCACTCATTAAACACCTTAGTGTTAGTCTGTATTCCCACTCATTAAACAACATGGTGTTAGTCTGTATTGCCAGTCATTAAACAACTTAGTGTTAGTCTGTATTGCCACTCATTAAACACCTTAGTGTTAGTGTGTATTCCCAGTCATTAAACAACTTAGTGTTAGTCTGTATTCCCAGTCATTAAACAACTTAGTGTTAGCTGTATTCCCACTCATTAAACAACATAGTGTTAGTCTGTATTCCCAGTCATTAAACAACTTAGTGTTAGTCTATATTCCCAGTCATTAAACAGCTTAGTGTTAGTCTGTATTCCCAGTCATTAAACAACTTAGTGTTAGTCTGTATTCTCAGTCATTAAACTACTTAGTGTTAGTCTGTATTCCAGTGTCATTAAACAACTTAGTGTTAGTCTATATTCCCAGTCATTAAACAGCTTAGTGTTAGTCTGTATTCTCAGGCATTAAACAGCTTTGTGTTAGTCTGTATTCCAGTGTCATTAAACAACTTAGTGTTAGTCTGTATTCCCACTCATTAAACAACTTAGTGTTAGTCTGTATTCCCACTCATTAAACAACTTAGTGTTATTCTGTATTCCCAGTCATTAAACAACTTAGTGTTAGTCTGTATTGCCACTCATTAAACAACTTAGTGTTAGTCTGTATTCCCACTCATTAAACAACATAGTGTTAGTCTGTATTCCCAGTCATTAAACACCTTAGTGTTAGTCTGAATTGCAGTCATTAAACAACTTAGTGTTAGTCTGTATTCCCACTCATTAAACAACTTAGTGTTAGTCTGTATTCCCACTCATTAAACACTTTAGTGTAAGTCTGTATTGCCAGTCATTAAACAACTTAGTGTTAGTCTGTATTCCCAGTCATTAAACAACTTAGTGTTAGTCTGTATTGCCACTCATTAAACAACTTAGTGTTAGTCTGAATTGCCAGTCATTAAACAACTTTGTATTAGTCTGTATTCCCAGTCATTAAACAACATAGTGTTAGTCTGTATTCCCACTCATTAAACAACTTAGTGTTAGTCTGTATTCCCACTCATTAAACAACATAGTGTTAGTCTGTATTGCCAGTCATTAAATGACTTAGTGTTAGTATATATTCTTAGTCATTAAACAACTTAATGTTGGTCTGTATTCCCAGTCATTAAACAACATAGTGTTAGTCTGTATTGCCACTCATTAAACACCTTAGTGTTAGTCTGAATTGCCAGTCATTAAACAACTTTGTATTAGTCTGTATTCCCAGTCATTAAACAAAATAGTGTTAGTCTGTATTCCCACTCATTAAACAACTTAGTGTTAGTCTGTATTCCCACTCATTAAACAACATAGTGTTAGTCTGTATTGCCAGTCATTAAATGACTTAGTGTTAGTCTGTATTCTTAGTCATTAAACAACTTAGTGTTGGTCTGTATTCCCAGTCATTAAACAACTTAGTGTTAGTCTGTATTCCCACTCATTAAACAACTTAGTGTTAGTCTGTATTCCCACTCATTAAACACTTTAGTGTAGGTGTGTATTGCCAGTCATTAAACAACTTAGTGTTAGTCTGTATTCCCAGTCATTAAACAACTTAGTGTTAGTCTGAATTGCCACTCATTAAACAACTTAGTGTTAGTCTGAATTGCCAGTCATTAAACAACTTTGTATTAGTCTGTATTCCCAGTCATTAAACAACATAGTGTTAGTCTGTATTCCCACTCATTAAACAACTTAGTGTTAGTCTGTATTCCCACTCATTAAACAACATAGTGTTAGTCTGTATTGCCAGTCATTAAATGACTTAGTGTTAGTCTATATTCTTAGTCATTAAACAACTTAATGTTGGTCTGTATTCCCAGTCATTAAACAACATAGTGTTAGTCTGTATTGCCACTCATTAAACACCTTAGTGTTAGTCTGAATTGCCAGTCATTAAACAACTTTGTATTAGTCTGTATTCCCAGTCATTAAACAAAATAGTGTTAGTCTGTATTCCCACTCATTAAACAACTTAGTGTTAGTCTGTATTCCCACTCATTAAACAACATAGTGTTAGTCTGTATTGCCAGTCATTAAATGACTTAGTGTTAGTCTGTATTCCTAGTCATTAAACAACTTAGTGTTGGTCTGTATTCCCAGTCATTAAACAACTTAGTGTTAGTCTGTATTCCCACTGATTAAACAACTTAGTGTTATTCTGTATTCCCAGTCATTAAAAAAACTTAGTGTTAGTCTGTATTGCCACTCATTAAACAACTTAGTGTTAGTCTGTATTCCCACTCATTAAACAACATAGTGTTAGTCTGTATTGCCACTCATTAAACACCTTAGTGTTAGTCTGTATTGCCAGTCATTAAACAACTTAGTGTTAGTCTGTATTCCCAGTCATTAAACAACTTAGTGTTAGTCTGTATTGCCAGTCATTAAACAACTTTGTATTAGTCTGTATTCCCAGTCATTAAACAACTTAGTGTTAGTCTGTATTCCCAGTCATTAAACAACTTAGTGTTAGTCTGTATTCCCACTCATTAAACAACATAGTGTTAGTCTGTATTGCCAGTCATTAAACAACTTAGTGTTAGTCTGTATTCCCAGTCATTAAACACACTTAGTGTTAGTCTGTATTCTCAGGCATTAAACAGCTTTGTGTTAGTCTGTTGTCATTAAACAACCTGTAGTGTCTGTATTCCCACCTCATTAAACAACTTAGTGTTAGTCTGTATTCCCAGTCATTAAACAACTTAGTGTTAGTGTTAGTCTGTATTCCCAGTCATTAAACAACTTAGTGTTAGTCTGAATTGCAGTCATTAAACAACTTAGTGTTAGTCTGTATTCCCATCATTAAACAACTTAGTGTTGTATTGCCAGTCTGTATTCCCAGTCATTAAACAACTTAGTGTTAGTCTGTATTGCCACTCATTAAACAACTTAGTGTTAGTCTGTATTCCCACCTCATTAAACAACTTAGTGTTAGTCTGTATTGCCACTCATTAAACACCTTAGTGTTAGTCTGTATTGCCAGTCATTAAACAACTTAGTGTTAGTCTGTATTCCCAGTCATTAAACAACTTAGTGTTAGTCTGAATTCCCACTCATTAAACACCTTAGTGTTAGTCTGTATATTGCCAGTCATTAAACAACTTTTGTATTAGTCTGTATTCCCAGTCATTAAACAACTTAGTGTTAGTCTGTATTCCCACTCATTAAACAACTTAGTGTTAGTCTGTATTCCCACTCATTAAACAACATAGTGTTAGTCTGTATTGCCAGTCATTAAACAACTTAGTGTTAGTCTGTATTCTTAGTCATTAAACAACTTAGTGTTGGTCTGTATTCCCAGTCATTAAACAACATAGTGTTAGTCTGTATTCCCACTCATTAAACACCTTAGTGTTAGTCTGTATTGCCAGTCATTAAACAACTTAGTGTTAGTCTGTATTCCCAGTCATTAAACAACATAGTGTTAGTCTGTATTCCAACCTCATTAAACAACTTAGTGTTAGTCTGTATTCCCACTCATTAAACAACATAGTGTTAGTCTGTATTGCCAGACATTAAATGACTTAGTGTTAGTCTGTATTCTTAGTCATTAAACAACTTAGTGTTGGTCTGTATTCCCAGTCATTAAACAACTTAGTGTTAGTCTGTATTCCCACTGATTAAACAACTTAGTGTTATTCTGTATTCCCAGTCATTAAAAAAACTTAGTGTTAGTCTGTATTGCCACTCATTAAACAACTTAGTGTTAGTCTGTATTCCCACTCATTAAACAAACATAGTGTTAGTCTGTATTGCCACTCATTAAACAACTTAGTGTTAGTCTGTATTCCCAGTCATTAAACAACTTAGTGTTAGTCTGTATTCCCAGTCATTAAACAACTTTGTGTTAGTTTGAATTGCCAGTCATTAAACAACTTTGTATTAGTCTGTATTCCCAGTCATTAAACAACTTAGTGTTAGTCTGTATTCCCACTCATTAAACAACATAGTGTTAGTCTGTATTGCCAGTCATTAAACAACTTAGTGTTAGTCTGTATTCCCAGTCATTAAACAACTTAGTGTTAGTCTGTATTCCCACTGATTAAACAACTTAGTGTTATTCTGTATTCCCAGTCATTAAACAACTTAGTGTTAGTCTGTATTGCCACTCATTAAACAACTTAGTGTTAGTCTGTATTGCCACTCATTAAACAACATAGTGTTAGTCTGTATTGCCACTCATTAAACACCTTAGTGTTAGTCTGTATTGCCAGTCATTAAACAACTTAGTGTTAGTCTGTATTCCCAGTCATTAAACAACTTAGTGTTAGTCTGAATTGCCAGTCATTAAACAACTTTGTATTAGTCTGTATTCCCAGTCATTAAACAACTTAGTGTTAGTCTGTATTCCCACTCATTAAATAACTTAGTGTTAGTCTGTATTCCAACTCATTAAACAACATAGTGTTAGTCTGTATTGCCAGTCATTAAATGACTTAGTGTTAGTCTATATTCTTAGTCATTAAACAACTTAGTGTTGGTCTGTATTCCCACTCATTAAACAACATAGTGTTAGTCTGTATTCCCTGCTCATTAAACAGTTTAGTGTTAGTCTGTATTCCCCAGTCATTAAACGACTTAGTGTTAGTGTATATTCTTAGTCATTAAACAACTTAGTGTTAGTCTGTATTCCCACTCATTAAACAACATAGTGTTAGTCAGTATTCCCACTCATTAAACAGCTTAGTGTTAGTCTGTATTCCCAGTCATTAAACAACTTAGTGTTAGTCTGTATTCTCAGTCATTAAACAACTTAGTGTGAGTCTGTATTCCAGTGTCATTAAACAACTTAGTGTTAGTCTGTATTCCCACTCATGAAACAGCATAGTATTAGTCTGTATTCCCAGTCATTAAACAGCATAGTGTTAGTTTGTATTCCCAGTCATTAAACAGCTTAGTGTTAGTCTGTATTGCCACTCATTAAACACCTTAGTGTTAGTCTGAATTGCCAGTCATTAAACAACTTTGTATTAGTCTGTATTCCCAGTCATTAAACAACATAGTGTTAGTCTGTATTCCCACTCATTAAACAACTTAGTGTTAGTCTGTATTCCCACTCATTAAACAACATAGTGTTAGTCTGTATTGCCAGTCATTAAATGACTTAGTGTTAGTCTGTATTCTTAGTCATTAAACAACTTAGTGTTGGTCTGTATTCCCAGTCATTAAACAACTTAGTGTTAGTCTGTATTCCCACTGATTAAACAACTTAGTGTTATTCTGTATTCCCAGTCATTAAAAAACTTAGTGTTAGTCTGTATTGCCACTCATTAAACAACTTAGTGTTAGTCTGTATTCCCACTCATTAAACAACATAGTGTTAGTCTGTATTGCACTCATTAAACACCTTAGTGTTAGTCTGTATTGCCAGTCATTAAACAACTTAGTGTTAGTCTGTATTCCCAGTCATTAAACAACTTAGTGTTAGTTTGAATTGCCAGTCATTAAACAACTTTGTATTAGTCTGTATTCCCAGTCATTAAACAACTTAGTGTTAGTCTGTATTCCCACTCATTAAACAACTTAGTGTTAGTCTGTATTCCCACTCATTAAACAACATAGTGTTAGTCTGTATTGCCAGTCATTAAACAACTTAGTGTTAGTCTGTATTCCCAGTCATTAAACAACTTAGTGTTAGTCTGTATTCCCACTGATTAAACAACTTAGTGTTATTCTGTATTCCCAGTCATTAAACAACTTAGTGTTAGTCTGTATTGCCACTCATTAAACAACTTAGTGTTAGTCTGTATTGCCACTCATTAAACACCTTAGTGTTAGTCTGTATTGCCAGTCATTAAACAACTTAGTGTTAGTCTGTATTCCGAGTCATTAAACAACTTAGTGTTAGTCTGAATTGCCAGTCATTAAACAACTTTGTATTAGTCTGTATTCCCAGTCATTAAACAACTTAGTGTTAGTCTGTATTCCCACTCATTAAATAACTTAGTGTTAGTCTGTATTCCAACTCATTAAACAACATAGTGTTAGTCTGTATTCCAGTCATTAAATGACTTAGTGTTAGTCTGTATTCTTAGTCATTAAACAACTTAGTGTTGGTCTGTATTCCCACCATTAAACAACATAGTGTTAGTCTGTATTCCCAGCTCATTAAACAGTTTAGTGTTAGTCTGTATTGCCAGTCATTAAACGACTTAGTGTTAGTGTATATTCTTAGTCATTAAACAACTTAGTGTTAGTCTGTATTCCCACTCATTAAACAACATAGTGTTAGTCAGTATTCCCACTCATTAAACAGCTTAGTGTTAGTCTGTATTCCCAGTCATTAAACAACTTAGTGTTAGTCTGTATTCTCAGTCATTAAACAACTTAGTGTGAGTCTGTATTCCAGTGTCATTAAACAACTTAGTGTTAGTCTGTATTCCCACTCATGAAACAGCATAGTATTAGTCTGTATTCCCAGTCATTAAACAGCATAGTGTTAGTCTGTATTCCCAGTCATTAAACAGCTTAGTGTTAGTCTGTATTCCTAGTCATTAAACAACTTAGTGTTTTTCTGTCAATTAAAAATAAGTGACTGTAAATTGTAAGAGTAAACAATGTTTGGTTTATGTTTTAATTTCACCAAATTTCGGTACTTTTAATGTTCATCATTCCAAATGTGATAACAAATACATCTAGGCTGTTCTGTTTCAGTTTTCGACTGAACATTTAATAACTAACAAAATCTCTAGTTATTCCTCATCTTTTAAAATTTGCTTTTTATTATAATGTATAACATCAGTCTCACCAGTATATTATTTTAATATTTCTTCAAGTTTCCCAGTTGATATTATTTTTATTATTAATACTATACATTAACTGACCAGTTAGTGATATTTTAGTATTAATACTATGCATTAAACTCAAGTTAGTAGATATTTTATTATTAATACTATACATTAAACTGACCAGTTAGTACATTTTAGTATTAATACTATGCATTAAACTACTAGTTAGTAATATTTTATTATTAATACTATACATTAAACTGATCAGTTAGTGACATTTTAGTATTAATACTATGCATAAACGCACTCAGTTAGTAATATTTTATTATTAATTTATACATTAAACTGACCAGTTAGTGATATTTTAGTATTAATATTATACATTAACTAACCAGTTAGTGACATTATTTGAGTATTAATACTATGCATTAAACTCACTAGTTAGTAATATTTTATTATTAATACTATACATTAAACTGACCAGTTAGTGTCATTTGAGTATTAATACTATGCATTAAACTCATTGAGATAAGGATTTCATAAAGTAATTTTTTTTAAATTCATCAATCATTATTAACTTCATCGATCTAATCCTCTGCGCAAGTTTGTCGTTTAATATCCAAATTATACACGTATATTTAATTTGAAGTTGACTTAACTGTACATAAATTACACTTGTACGAAACAAAGTCACAGCTACCATGAATCTACAAAAAAACCTGCCCGTAATTTCTATGGCAACGCTCACCAGCCGTGGGACGTAATAAAGTGAAGGTCAATCCCACTATTTGTTGGTAAAAGAGGAGCATAAGAGTTAGCGGTGGGTGGTGATCTCTAGCTGCCTTTCCTCTAGTCTTGCGCTGCTAAATTAGTGAGATCTAACGCAGGTAAGCCTCGTGCATCTTTGCGCAAAATGCAAAACAAACAAATAAATCTATGGTAATTATTGTTATAAAGAGTTTTACCTACTTTAATCAATAACAAATATTACTATTTGTTACAACCCAGCTCTTTGAATTTATCAAACGTATTATTCATGTTACATCCCAGCTCTCTGAATTTATCAAACATGTTATTCATATTGCATCCCAGCTCTTTGAATTTATCGAGCATTTTATTAAAATGTCTTCGAAATTCGGTCCTTGTTGTTTCCTAAACATTTGCCAACAACATCTTTAAAAAAAATAATCCACATTTCTTGTTTCAACTTCCTTCATTGTACTTTCAAACTGTTCGTCTGAAGCCAATTTCTTAATGTGAGACTCCCTACATGGTTATTGCTTATTTATCCATGCTGATTTCGTGCATTGCTATCTTATTCGCTGCAAAAGTGTCAAATTTTGTGTAACCAGACTGTTGACACAAGAACGTACAACTGATTTGAAGTCTCCGCCAAGTAGACAATCATGGTTTTTGTATTTTACCTTATTAAGAAGAATTTAGAGCTGTTCGTACGTTTCCTTCAAGTATACTGAATGAGCAATAGGAACTGATGTATATATTTTAGCACTATGAAGGAGAACACCTTTTAAACTTCTTTCAGATGAATCAGTGAACAATCACTATTTATTTGGTTCATAGACTGCAGCTCCTTGCATTAGTATTGTTTGTTTTTGAATTTCGCACAAAGCTGCTCGAGGGCTATCTGTGTTAGCCGTCCCTAATTTAGCAGTGTAAGACTAGAGGATAGGCAGCTAGTCATCACTACCCACCGCCGACTCTTGCTACTCTCTTTTACCAACGAATAGTGGGATTGACCATCACATTATAACATCCCCACGGCTGAAAGGGCGAGCATATTTGGCGCGACGGGGATGCGAACCCTCGACCCTCAGATTACGAGTCGCACGCTTTAACACGCTTGGCCATGCCGGGCCAGCATTAGTATTAATTCAGAAATATTTTTTGCAATGAACCAATGAACTTTCATGCTGAAAGTGTGGTATAAACTCTTTTCACGATTTCTGTATCAATCAAATAATGTCCGTGGAGAAAGTAGATTTATGGCCCAAAATTTAGACACACAAGAATTCTGAAGATGCCCTTTGAAAGCCCAAATTCTCACTACCATCATTAAGTTTACCTTTGTGAAAAGTTGCGTTTTACCAAATGTGTGAGGTTGAATATCAAATCCCTATCATCATTTCTATCTTTGGTTTATCCACGATGAATATCGAAACCCGTTATCAGTATTATTAGTAAACTGTCTTACCGCTAAACGATGTCACCATTCTTAAGAAAAAAATAAGGTTTTAGAAATTGAGAAATCGTGAGGAAGTTTCCTGCTTGACGTCAGCAATTAAATATCAAGATGAATAGTACGTCACACATATGGAAGTTTCTGATAAAATAATATTACATACAAGTGTTTTTATATTCCCCTTAAGTTTACTATAGCGTTTTAAAACAAAGCAAAGGCAAAAAATAGCAATAGGATTTATCTCTGTTCCTTTAGTTATCGTGTAAGAAGCCTTTCGTATAATACTAAAAGTCGTCAGTTGAGCGGACAATGAGAGACAGAAGGTTCTTTAAACCGGTATTTATTTATAAAGTATGATATTTTAAAGTTACGATTTAAACACTGAAAACCAACGAACCATTAAAAACAAATAGGCCTAAATTTTTTGATAAAAATCACATTGATGCAGATCGATGGTTTTCAAAAAATTTCTTTTATTTGTCTGTTGTTGATTCAAATAAAGAGGCGTAAAACAACATCTCAGAATGATCTTTATACCCCTATAAGTCACACTACCAGCTCTGATCGTATCTCAACTCTATAACCATAACTCAGGGGAGGACAACTAATTCTTATATAGTGGCCACAACTGTGGCTGATGAAAACAACGTTGGCCATATTATTAAAAAACAAATGAAAAATGTTAGATTAATCAAAATAATTGTATTTCAACAAACCTTCAATGTGAAAATTGATGGGGTTTTCATCAATAAGTTTCGTGAAATCTGGCTTAATATCTATGCTCAGTGAGCATCTTAGCTCTGTCTCTATATTTATGTCAGTAATCCAAGATCTGTATCCAGACTTGAGAAAATCTAGCTTAGAAAATGTTGACTCATACACCCATGTGGATTCAATTATGGAAAATAATTTTGAAATTGCTATCTTAAATCTGGAAGAGTCATCATCCATATTAAAATAAGTGAGCCACATCCTCTGATAGAACATTTTGTTTACCTTTTTATGTGTTCTACATTTTGCGTGGTAAGAATCTCGTCTTCA